>NW_007578211.1:0-58963 GCF_000690725.1 Stegastes partitus | reverse complement strand
CTGTAGCGGCAAATAACTGCTACAATTACAACAAAGTCGTTCAATATACCCATCACAGCTTAAATGTCAATGACATCCTGAGGGTTTTTTTTTTTCCTCTCTCTCAAGGGGAATTAACACAGCCTCCTATAAATCCAGACATTGTAATTAGACAGAGATTCAAGCGACTCCCATAAATCCAGAGGTTATAAGTCTATTTCCCGTCAGGAGTGGGGCGCACTTCCTGTCACAGTGACAGAGGAGGTCAGGAGTCAGAGAGGGGAGGTCAGCCGTCTGTTTCTCATCAACACCCATCAGATCCAGCTCCGACGTATCTATAATCTGTTTTTCGCTGCGATCTTTCTCGTGATTTTTTGACATCAATTCCTGGCGCTGTCTATTTGGTTTCCAGCATTTTATTTCCCCCCTCTCTCACTTTCTCACTCCATCTCTTGTTGCTCCTCTCATGCTGACATGCTCTCCCCTCAGTCCCCCCAAGGCGAACACACACCAGAGCAGACCTGACTATATCACCCATTCAGCCTCCCAAATCAAATTACCATGGACAAAACAGAGTAATAAAAAGTAATGGGTTGTTATACGAGGTACACACTCTAAAGCAGAACAAGTCCTTCAGCGATCTCATCTACAATCTTCTCTCGGTTACTTACCTACTTCTTGCTATGATTAAGTGACTTTAGAGTTTTTTAGCCGCGATAAGCTTGTGGAGTAAAAAATGACATGTATCGCGTTTATTGTTTTTTAATCATAAACAAGCCCATAAAGTTTACTGGACCAGACTTATAGCGGAGGAACGACAGTAAATGTATATTTTAACATCACAATATTTTTACTTTAAGAATGGCCAGTCGATCATTTCTCCTTAATTTGGAGGAAACAATAAAAGCAACTAGTACAAAAGTAGACTAAGCAAAAATACAAGCAAGCAGGTAAAACAACACCAAAAATTAAAAGAGTTTTAAAAAAAAAGAAGAAAAAAAAAGACAAGAAAATTTAAGTATGAAAAGCAAAGCATCGTCTCCAGAGGGTGAATCCATGTTCACCCTCTGAACCCCAAAACCCCCTGGGAGGTTTGGAAGGCCTGATATCATTTAAAAATAGCCACAATTACACAATTTATTGGAGGCAATAATTGTATAATTATAAAGAATATTTCAAGAGTTCATTTGCAAAAACAGATAGCTCCATTTTTGTAGATTTTCAGAAAGCTTATTTTTTTTGTTGTTTGCTTGAGATAATATCAAACTGAAGCTGAGTGGATTTGACTCAGTAAATGACATGACAAGAAATAGAGATAACTTAAGTTTGATTGATATTGTCTCAGGCAGAAAAGTGGGGTTTCTGAAGGTTGGTGAAGACGAAGTTATCTGTTTTTGCAAATGAATTCTTCATTTGGATTTTCAGCTTTCCAACAGTCCTTGAACTACTTGTTGGTGACGAGCTTTAAATTTAAAAAAATCTAAACCTAAAATTGCGATATTTAATCAAAGTCATTTTATTATATATATATAATTCTACATAATTAAATAGGATTCTGTAAAAAATTAAAAATTCTGTGCTTCTTCGTGTAACCACAATTCAACTAGTAACTCAGCTGTGACCAATAGTCACATGACAAAAAAACAATTCAAGGACTTTTTGGTTAAACTGGGCAAAATTATTATGAAAGTATTATAAAAAAAATACATTAAAGACGTAAGTAGTGAAATATCTTTTTTATGTCAAATAAACATTTTCCAGTGTTTGTAGCGCTGGTGGACACCTGGAAAAATATTGCATCTGTTAATTCCATTTTTTGTTTTTAACTTTTTGATTAATACGTGATTTAGTTTTTTTCTGCTTTTGAATGATTCATGGCGTTATAACTTTGTCTTAAGACATTTGTGATCTCCATATGTTTTCATGCACGCTTCATATTTCAGCAGAAAGTGATCCTAGAATGAGCAAAAACATGAGCTATAGCTCCAACACACTAAATATGAGATTGTTTCTGTCATCCTGTAACTGTTCCATCTGTTTGACATCAGCATGTTAGTGTGTCAGCATGTCAGCATTCGGTCCAGCCTCAGAGAGCTGCTAGCATCACTGCAGACTCTCTCTCGTCCAGACACTGGGCTCGAGAGGAGCATTACTTTTATATGACGGCCGCATTAATAATACAAACCATCTCAAGATGTAGCGCAAAAGCAAATCCACATGGTTGTGGTAAAAAAAAAGCTCTTTTGGGACTGATTTGGGACTTCATTCAGGACTATAAGACTTAATTGTGACTTTGTAAAACAGTATCTGTGTCTGAAATCACTCATCGTTTACCACATTGTAGCACAAAGCGGAAAGAAGGATGTACAGAAAAGCTTTAGTGTCACCTGGACAGGAAAGGAGGGGAGAAGATAAATCAGGATCACCCGTTAACTGGGGGGGGGAAAAAAGACAGCATGGAGGAGAACAGGTGGTGGAGTGAGAGCAGCAGCAAGACCAGACAACTGGAAATCTGATCCAGTTCCTGAAACTCTTTGCTCTGAAACACGGGATGTATAAAAGTAAACAGAGTGGCAGTTGTTCCAGGAATCAGCTGGAACCACCGACATTTCCTGGTCAACGAGGAACTGCTGAAAACGAGTCGATCCCAGGAGCAGAGTTGGCTAAAGCAGTGAGGTTCAGTGTATTTATTGTCCTCTATTTTATTCTAGTGTCCGAATTGAGAATCTGTGCCTTCAGGAATGTCACAGTAGAACAAAAAAAAGAAGTAGACACTGATAACATAATGCATTTGCTCCTGCATCTTACCGATATGACCAATGTGCAATAGTGCTGCAAATACCAATTATTTTTATCGCTAATTGGAAGAAAATGGTGAAAAATCATGATTAGTTTTCCCAAGATGGTGTCTTGTGTCGTCCAGAACCCAAAGATATTCTATTTGTGGTCAATTGGGAAGAAAAAAAGACATTTTAAAGAGCTATAATCAAAGAATTTTTCAGTTTTTTCTGTTAAAATGACTTAAACCAATTCATTGATTATCAAAGTGGCTGCTGATCAGTTTAATAGTTGGGGATTAAATTAGTAGACGGCAACTAAATCTAATCAAATCTAAAGTGAAGTTTTATACAGTAAATCATTTCTTTTTAAACTTGACGAAACATAGAAAATAAACCTGAGTTACTTTAACTTGATAAATGATGCACACCACTCCTTCATATGTCGAGTCGGGGTCTCCACACACAGTAGTGATATTTTCTGAATGCAACTAAATGTGTTGATATTGCTCTTGTGGGTTTTTTCTCTCTCTCTCTCTCTCTCTCTCTCTTGTCCTCCCACACTTGACTCATCCTTGTTTGTTGATTTGTTTATATTTTTCTCACTTTGTTCTGGCAACCCATGGTGTGCTGACACATGCACCCGTTCTGTTGTGCTACCCAAAAACAATACTTAGCACCACGGGGTGATTATTATGAGACTATCCTCAGTTCGCCGGCTAGTTGGTCACATTATGAAAACAACAGGATGTGAATGACTAAGACATAAAAAGCGCAGTTAATTTTTTCTTATACACGAGGGCTGGCTCTGTGCATAGCTGTGCCTTGTGTTGGTGGATACTTAGAGGACGGTCGACCCAGTTACACATTCAGCCCGAACAGAGATGGTTTACAAGAAGACTTTGGTGTTTTGTCAGTAAAGAGGAGGGATAAAACCTCCTGCTTCATGGCCTTGAATGTAACCTCAGAGGACGAGTGTTGTTCTCGTGTCTAACTTTTCCTGGAAAGCCCTTTTGTCCATCGACCAAGAGCAGGTTGGAGGCTTTGGAAGCCTCGTGGTGAATTCCCAGATAGTGATAATGACACAAGAGGTAGCGTCACTCAGGGAGTAGTGGCTCAAGCACTGAAGGTTTAGGAGCCAAAAAAAGATTTTCCCACCAGAACAGTGTACTATGAAGAAAGATTAGTGAGTTAGCAGCTACAGCCGTCCTCAAATGTATTCATACCCGTCCATTAAAGAAAAGGAAAAATTCTAAATAGTCACTCAAATAAGTAGAAACTGAAAAAAGTAATAATAAATAAAAATTTGCTAAATTATAACGTTGTGAAATAAGATGTTGCTTTTGAATTGTGGTTAAAAAGAATAATTTTTAAAAAACAAACAAAACTGTCCCGGACAACACTTTGCTGATGAGCAGTGAAATCCAAACACCTGTCAACAGGAGCAGAAGTCTGATGGAAACAAAATATTAGTTTACGAGTCCCATCATGCTTGTTTGTTTGTTTGTTTGTTTGATTATTTATTTTTTTATTCATTCATTCATTCATTCATTCATTCATTCATTCATTCATTCATTCATTCATTCATTCATTCTGTGAACCACAATTCAACAGCAGTGTCGTGATTTCCATTCATTTTTGTTTATTATTACTTTTGTAAATTTCAACTTATTTCAGTGACAGCCGTCTTTAATGAGAGGGTATGAATACATTTGAGGACGACTGTATGTTGAGTCTAAAGTCAGATTTTTTAGTACCATGAAGGTGGTTCTCTTTTGACCCACTAGATCAGGGGTGTCCAATCCTGGTCCTCGAGGGCCACAATCCTGCATGTTTTAGATGTGTCCCTCTTCCAACACACCTGATTCAAACGATCAGTTCATCATCAAGCTCTGCAGAAGCCTGATAACGATCCTGATCATGTGAATGAGGTGTGTTGGAAGAGGGAAACATCTAAAACATGCAGGACCGTGGCTCTCGAGGACCAGGATTGGACACCCCTGCACTAGATCATCACAGTAAGTGATGCTGCACCGCTAACCCAATCAAGAGGAGGTTCTGTGCAGAGTTTTGAATTTAAATCGGCTGCAAGAAGCACCGGTTTGTCTCCTGATGATTCTCCATGAGCGATAACAGACTCTCAGCTCAAGGAGGAGGTTCTGTTTGCAAACCTGTTGATCTGTGTGTTAGCATATTGAACAAAGCTGTGCAGCTACAGTAGCACAAACTGTATGTGTCACGTTGCCATGGGAACCCCACGTGTATCTCACACTGCTGGTACTGCAGCTATTCAATAACATTTCACTTTGATTTGGCCAAAAACGAAAGTGATTTCCATGTAACCCTCATTAGGGGACAGTGTCAGACCTCTTGACTATCACAGTTGTATGAAGTTTAAAGTTCTGGAGCTCTAATGTGCAGCTGCTTCGTCGGAAAGCAGCAGCTGCATAGAGAGGGCACAGAGTGGTAAAATAAATACATTAACTTGCACAATTAACAGTTTTCTATCAGCATTCCTCTTGTGCATCGTTTGCAGTGGCAGCGCTTTGTACAGTAATCGGTTTTTATAGTCTTCATAGCTCTTCATTACAACAAAGAAAGTTGACAACCACCATCATTACACCCATTAACTGTGACTGGTGGTGTCGGGGTTTTGTCGAGCTGGCTTACACAAAGACAGGCTTGGCTATGGTGAAGCTGCTTGGTCGTGGACCCCTCTGGACTTTTATATAAAGCCAAAGGTTTGACAAAAGTGTTTGCATGCTGGGTTTGAATTGCAATGAGGTGTAAGTTGGAAATATATCAATTTAAATGAAAAAAAATCTTCTTATCCTGAGCTGTTTGACTTAATGACACAATGGGAGAGAATCTTCTAGTGTCTGGTAGACAATATCAGAAACAACAGCAGTTAGAATAGAATAGAATAGAATAGAATAGAATAGAATAGAATAGAATAGAATAGAATGCTTTTTATTGTCATCATACACAAGGTACAACGAAATTAAAAGACAACTCCAGTGGGGCAGAAGTATAAAAGTAAAAGTCCAAAAAGACAAATATGAATCTATACATGTATTTGCAAAAGGAGTCAGTAGGAAGTATAGACAGTTAGCCAACGGTAGAATAAATATATTGCACAGTTGAGGTAGGGACACTGTGGATATATGAGAAATATAAATAATATAAGGAACATTAACCCCAAACACTGCATATGTTAGATTTACTTATAGCTAAATGTTCCTTAAAACAGTCCAGTGGTCCTAAATATAGCACAGCCTTCTGTATGCACTGTCAGACACTTTCTGCTCTGTAATGGACAAATACCAAAATAAAGTTCCGACTCGTGTGTGTGTGTGTGTGTGTGTGCTGCAGTGTCAGTCCGCTGTAAGGAAAGTGAGAAGTGGCCCACTGAGCAGACCGCTTGTGTGAGTGTGTCCTTCCTGCTCTGAGAGCCGAGAAAGCTGAGGACATCTGACTGAGACTGGGAGTCTTTAGGCTGCTGAGATGCTACACACACACACACACACACACACACACACACACACACAGAGTCAGTCAGACAGGCTGAGTCACTGGTCTGTTCCTGTGGAGTGCTGATAACAGCGTTTGCTCTGGGGTCTCTGGAGCAGGGAGCAAGGGTGTGTGTTTGTGTCTCCATGTGTGTATATGTTTGTGTTGTTCTGCACGTGTGCAGCAGCAGTTGAGATTAGTCAAAGGATAGAGTGTCAAAAGTGAGTAAAAAAAAAAAAAGAAGATAGACGTACTTTTAAGTGTGTGTGTGTGTGTGTGTGTGTGTGTGTGTGTGTGTGTGTGTGTGTGTGTGTGTGACGGGGACTTGTACACATTCATTAGTCTTTCTTTTTGAAAGTGGATTTGTGCTTTCCTACATTAAACAGGAGCTGCAGAAATCTTTAAAGTGGCTTCTGTCACATAGGATCAGAGAGTCTGTGGTGAGAAAGAACAGGAAGAAATACCAGAACGATGCAGCGACATGGAGACGGATGGAGGGAGAAAACTGGTCAGTTCAGGCAAATGAAGAAACTTTCAGGATGAGGCATTTATAGATGTTTGTGTTGCGTCCTGCCTGCCACCACCATCGTTTCAACAGTTTCTTCAAAATGAAGTGTCTTTACTCACAAGTCACCCAAGAATAAATGGCAACTAGAAATCCCATAAGCTTCATAACGTGGAACAGAAAACCCCAAAGGGCTCAAAACTTAGAACGCTGTGAAGCTGACACTCCGTCTACTCCTCACTGCTCTGCATCCCCACAATACAACCAATATCTGTCTGTTGCTGGTTTAACACTATTTTTATTTTAATTATTTCATCAATAATTGGTTACTTTAATCAAATACTTAAAAAAAAAGTTAGATTCTTTAATTGAGTTATATTTTGATGTACTTGTGACCAGATGTTTACATGATAAACTGCAGGATTAAAGTGGAAACTCAATCATACCTAAACAAAATCCAACTTTCTATTAAAATCACTGCAAAGTAAAAAATAAAATAAAATAAAAAAAAAGTTAGGTCTGTATACTGAACAAAGAGCAGCATGGACACAGGGAATATTTTATAATCACAGTCCAACAAATGCACACTTTTTGTGTAATTTTTCTTTGACTTTTGTGGATGCTTAGAATTTTTATGGAAATGAGCTGTTGTCTATGACTCATGGGTATTCAGAGTTTTGTGTACAACGTTGCAGTGATAAATTTCATATTTATTTCCATCATATGACAGCACAAACAAAAATATGTAAGTGAGAACAGTTTTATTGGTTATGGGCTGTATTAAAATGCAGTACGTGAGCACAGGGAGCAGGAGAGAAGCAAGCTGAAGCATAACTGGTGGTGACCATATGGAGGTTTATCACGACTTTAGGCTCAGATTTGGTGAATTTCCTGGACCAGGTACTACCAGATGGGGACCCTGCACTTCACTGGTCTCCGTTCACACCCTGACGAATGTGTCAGACCTCAGAGTAGGAGTGTGTCGCTTAGTTAGTGGGGGACACAAGGGCACGGATGTTGTTTTAACTACAAAGGTCCCTGCTGGCCACAGTCTTCATTCGGGGTGTTCTATTGGTGTGGACAGTGAGGAAGACCGAGACGATGGAGGGCAAAGGGCTTCATTATCCTGGCATGAGAGGCTGTCTATGGGTCAGGGAGGAAGCGGGATTTGTTCATGTATTAAAATGTGCATTTACATGATGTGCTTTCATGGTCGTGTGCATCTTTATTATTGCTATTGATGTAGTCTGGTGTTGTTGTATCACCCAGCACTTCCTTTCACCGAATGAAAACTGAGACTAAATCACAGCCCTACAGTCATGAGTTAGTGGACACTGATGTGAATGAACCTGCTCTAAAATTTTAAAACAGCCTCTCTGCCAAATTTGAGGTAACAGAAATGAAGCACAACAAATACCACGTAGTAGGTGGCCCTCTTCAGTCAAAGTGCCAGGATTTGCAACCTCTAAAAAAACTGATGCTGGTCACATTTTAATATCAGATAAAGCCTGGCACCTGTTCAAGGACTTCCAGGGTGGTAGGGGTTAAACGCTGATTCTGGCTTTTCCTGCTGTCTCTATATTTCCAATTAGTTGACCTAGTTAAGATCTAATCGTGTTTCTGTTACCAGATAACTCACCAAGCATGCAGTGCTGCTAAACGATTTGCAGTTTTATGATCTGAATATAACCTTGAACCTCAGTTAAACACCTGTTAAGATGGTTATATTGAGGCCAAAACTTGTGCTCACAGTACATTTGTTTTGTTTTCCTGCTACATTCCCTGACTGTATCTCAACAGGTCCATGTTATCATTTTCAAAAAGCTCCGTTTGTGTGTTATAAAGATGCTGAGTGACCCTGAAGATTAAAATGAAGACAAACACAAACATTTGCAGTAACCAGCTACGAGTGCGGACAGTCTAAAACCCTTTGGGACGACACTCCACACATTTAGCGCTTCAGCATCAAGTACGCTTAACAGCTATCCTGTAAGGACCTCTGAGTAATTAAAAAGATTGATGAGTAATCCAACTCTCTTAATCTGATTCCACTCACTCAAATATGACATTAATGTGAGTAAGATGGAAAATTGAGGCACTCAGCGGAGACAGTGGAGGAGAAATCAGCGGAGTCCCCAAGAAGTCTCATCTACCACTGTATACACCCCAACATGATCCCTTCTGAAGTGTCCAGTCTTTCCTCTGTCTCTCTTTACCACTGGAGATGAGCATTATAACATATCCATCCATCATAATTCATCCTGAAGTTCTTACCTCAATGGCTGGTTCATGTTTCCGGGTTGCAGAGTTCATTGGACGCCAGAAAATACCAGGAACAGTAGCACAACATGATGAGTGAGCATGTCTCATTTAACCTCTTAAGACCCGAGCTCTTGTCTGATATGTATTTTTATTTCTCTTTGCTATGTGATCTGATCAAATACCGTGTGTAACGCAGCGAGAACGCGTCATTTCCGCAAATAACTCGCTCAATCGCGTCATTCGCGCCGCGCTATTCGCGCCGCGGGACATGTACTCACGTCTAATCGCGTCTTCACATTGACTTTATATTTAAATCATTCGCGCGAATGATTTTACCCACGTCTGGTGTGAACACAGCATTATAGCTGTGGCAGGAGACAGTCTGGTTTAAACACAGTGTGTTTGGGCGGCAACACAGTGACCAAAAGGTAAACACTCATCAATGTGATTGATTTATTGGCGGATTGACGAATGGCAACACTGGCAATGAACTGCATTCTCTTATCTGTTTTTGGGGGGATTTTAGAGTCATGAGATTTTATTTCCAGAATATCTAGACATATGTAAACACAACTATTATCATCTTTATCTTTATAGGGTTTGTAATTCTTTCACCTTTTCTCAAGACAACAAACAAAAAGACAATAAAACGTCGACGGCATTGCATCTGAGAGCGCTCTGGCCAGAAGTGTCATTACATTGAATGCATAAAAAAACAAAAAAAAACTTAATGTCCTGGAAAGTTTTTGTTGTTAATTTCAATCTGTTCCCATTTCAGTGTCTTTTCCCAGGAAAGATACGCCATCACGTTGCCCAAAAAACTTGTCAGTTGCATCACAGCTTTAGTGCTCCAAGGCAGTACAGCCTGAGGGCTTATTGCCAATGTGTTGCATTAATTACAAAGCAAGTTCTTGGTGTCCATGCAAATTCTACTGTGTACTTGTGCTGTTTCTCATTTGCAGCCTTTGTTGGTAAGTGTGCCAACCTACAGTCGCATGTAGTTACGGTAGAAATCAGCTCGAAAATTAAGTCGAGACGGTTGAAAATTGGCGATGTAAGTTGATTCTTTAGTATTGGTTTTGCAGTGTAATCTGTAAAAAACACCATGTAGAATCAAAATCTTTATTTGAATTGGCTTTAGTGTTAGACCCACATAGGACACATTACAAAAGTTCAAGCATTTTCTCAACTGCATTATAACAGACGACATGTTGCAAAGTGCAGTTCAGTAAATTAATGACACTTGATGACTTTTCCTTGAGGAGCTTTATTTGCTGCCCTTCTTGTTGTGTAATCCCCTTCCAAATAGCCCCCATTATTCCTGACTTTGGCAGACAACCCAACCTTTCCTCTGCCACACTGACATAAGACTTAATTAACTTCACCTTTATCAGTCTCTTTTTGTTTTTTTTCTTCCTTCCCCTTTTCTCTAGTCCGCCACATTTCACCTTCTTCTTCCCCCACATTCTCCTCCTACTTCTTTTCCTCTTTCTCCATCTACAAACACGCTTTAAAAGTATTTGGTTTGTGATAAATATATTAATCTGAGTGCAATAGAAACTACAGCTGTGGCTTAAAGCGCTGCATGATTTATGAACTGCTAACTTCACAGACACCTTCATGTTCAATCTCTCATTATGTGCCGTCTTATTCAGCACTTTTCTGCACATTTTTACCAAAACATTCTATAGGAAATGTGCAGATGACTAGATTTGGCCAGTTTGTGCAGGTAGTGTCTTTACAAGCGTGCTGCTATTTGATTTAAGAGTATTTGTTTGAGTAATTTAGTAGATTTTTATTTAACATGTTGTCAATTCATTGTGGTTTTTACTGCAGATTAAAATTTTTTGTATAAATTTGTGAAAATTTTTTACCAGAAAATGATATTTTGTTCTCACTGCAGCGAGGAATCAAGCTCCATGTAAGATTAATTAAAAGGCAAAATGAGGAAACAAATATGCCTAGCTTATTTCTCTTTAAAGATTACATGACAAATGAACAGTTTAAAGTTTCCTCCTCACATCATAAAGTGCAACAAGCCTTTAAGAAAAGCTTGTGTCACAGATATTTCAGCTTAGGTTCCATCTGTAGATGTGAAAGAAACTATCAACTAATTGTTGCTGTTTTCAGTCTTTTACAGAAAAGCCAAATCAGCAGGTCAGAGAGCAGCATCCCTGAAGGTGGGAAGGATTCACTTCTCTTCCCTCTACCAAAGCACAGTGGTTTCTTTTTGGCTTCCTATTCAGTGCACAACACCCCTTTCCCAAAGATGCACCAAGCAGCTCCTGGTATCGGTGAAGCTGTTATGCTTTACAGTATGTGACTGATTTGTCGAGGTGCATTCCAAAGGAAAAGCACATAAGTAGCCTAGTTTCCTCAGAAACAACCTATAGGGTGAATTCATTTAGCATGATTCAGCGGCGCGGCTGCCCCTTCCTTCACGATTCCCGAATTCCAAAGCAGACCGGTTTTTCCGCCTTGTTAAAAGGGTTCTCCGATGCTCAGTGTTTCTCTGATAACCAACACTCTCCTCTCCCTTCAGGCAGCGTGAGGGTGAGAGAGAGAAGCAGGCAAACATCCAAATGCGTTCCTCCGTCAAAGGTAATGAAAGAGGCCCCGTATTCTTTGATCACACGGCAAGGGCATCAAGCCTGCATTAGATTTCTGAAATATCTTAAATGCTCAAAGCCTTATCTGTTTGCACACACACATGCGCACACACACATTCTTTTGGGGATGTCATGGACACACAAATGTGCATGTAAATCTTGCACATAAACACACAGGTGTTGTGAAGCAGAGACACTTTCAGTGCTGTCAAAAGTAGAAACAACATCTCAAACTGAGGAGATAAGTAGGCGAGGCAGGCCTGATTTCTATCACTTCTCCAAATAATGTTGACACCAACAAAAAGCCACCTGTCTTGCCTTTTCCTTTCATCCCCGTGCACCACCTTCATCCTTTTCTCCCACTTATCTTTCAGATTAGGAATCTTCCAATAGAATATTTCATCATTTTATTTGGGTGCATATTTTTATTTTTTTCTTCTAATTTGGAGCTAAACTCTCCTGCAAGACTCTGACGCTCGCTGGTATTTTCTGTAAATAACAAAAACACATTTTTTGGGCGAAGGAGCGCTTGGAACGTTTGAATCGTTATTGTTTTAATTTCGAGATGCCTCTTGGTTTTTACCTCTGTGGTTGCTGTCAAAAAGCTGTATAAACTACTAGCGAGACTTGTCTTGCCTTCTCCTCTGTTGATTCTTTTTGGATCGATCTGTTTTCCTTTCTCTAAATCCCTTTTCTACCAGCGGGGTGCCTTTCAAACACACTGAGCAACAACAGCAGGTTTTGGGGTTGGGGATGGGCGTGGAGCGTGGATGAACCCAACAGCTACACACACTGGAAGAATAATGCGATGAGACAAAGCGCTTTCTTTTTTTTGGTTACCTAAGAAATAGGTGTTGATGATATTCACAGAATATGGAATTTATCAGTATCCTGCAGAACAGCAATGTTCTTGTGAACTGTGACATATGCAATTATCACATATTTTAAATGATGTGGGGCATGAGTTTACGTAATTATTACAATATTTTTAATTAATACCAAAAGTTTCTCTGTGTTTTACATTTAGTTTTATGAGTAGGTATAGATGAGAAACGTGATACTACATACATGGCTGAAGCTTCAACCATCATCGTAGCATAGAAAGCATGTAGAACATCTTTTTTTCTTTTTTTGAAGGTTGTCAAATCTTAACTAGCAGCATGAAAAGAAAATCAAGGATTTGCAGCTTTCCAGATATTATTGCTGTGGAAGATTATTGTGCAAAAACCTTGTTTATTGATGGTGTCATGAGCTCTTTTTGGACTTTATATAAGGAGTTTTTTGTTGTTTTGTTGTTTGTTGTTGTTGGTTTGCGTTGGTGTTTTGTGCAGATCCACCTTCTGGAGTTTCCTCTGGTCACCTTCTCGACTTAAACATAACTTAAAATCGCAAACACTATATGTCTTTGTGTTGGTTAAACAACAAACATATAGCCCTGTTTCCAGTTTTAATGCTAAGCTAAGCTAACAAGCGCTTTACTGTGTACGAACATGAACTCGTTGCAACGCTATCAGTCCTTTTATTTAGCTCTTGGCAAGAAAGTGAATAATATTTTCCCAAAAAATGTCAAGCTATTCCGATAAGTTAAGCCACTTCAAGAACCTTCAACTTCCAATTAACTTGTTGGAACGACTTTTTCATACAGATTCAGAGGTGGATTATTCACTTTGAGGTAACGTCTGAAAATCACAATTTGCCATTCTCGTCATAGCTCACCTCGGTGAAGCCAGACTTTCTTCTCCTCCTAAGACACACAAAAGACGGAGAGAGATGACGAAAAACAAACCCATTAACCCAACGGCGCATTACCCTCATCGCGCTGTCTGGAAGAAGCCACGAGAGGGAGAAGGTGGAAGGGTGGTGCATGGGAATTATTTACGGAGGGGGGGGGAAGAAGCCGAAAGGCAATACTGTAAATCTGGAGGAAAAAAAAAAACAGTGTAGTGAAGGAGACTGGAAGAGTAGCAGAAGGAGATGGATGAGAGAGAGGGCAGGAGAGTAGAAGAGAGAAAGAGAGATGGATGGAGGAGAGCCTGTTAGGAAAAGTGGGAGAGTGCCAGAGAGGACAAGAAGGAGAGGTAACTGTGGACATATAGTGGTTTGAATTTTAGTGAGAGGCTACACATCAGAGGACTGCTTGTAAGAGGTTTGGGATTTGATCCCCTGTTGAGTCATTTCAGAGCCTTAAAAACTTGGACTCTCTGGTTGCCACACTGTGTTAAAGGAGGTGTTAAAGGAGAGCTAAGCCATTATGAGACACTGGCGTCCTGTCCAGAGAGCCTCAGTGGCACCTAAGCTCCTTCACGCCACAGAAACAGGAAATTAGATCCTGGCTCGTGACCAAACACGGCTCGAACAAGGCAATACATATTTTGGAAAAACATTATGCGGGGACTCATTTCGAATTGGTTGCCTTTAAAACGGCCATAAAATCAGGATGACGGTGGAAAGGAGGAAGCTGAATAGCAGGTGGAGGGAGACGGAGGGGGGGAATAGGGATGGAGTTGTGTGGGCGGAAGTAAGGACAGATAGGAGGAGAAGAGCGTAGTGGAGGAGAGAGAGAATGAGCTGGAGGTGGAAAGACGGAAAACACAGGAGGGAGAAAAAGAAAAAAGTGGAGAAAGACATGGAAGGAAAGAGAGATGACAGGAAGAGAGAGAGAGTGGTGGGGGTGGTGGAGAGAAGAAGGAGAGGGAGAATAAAGAGCTGTAGCCATTGCTCCAGGCACCACATTTCTGTCAGCAGTGGCATCTTTATCTGCTAAATGCACTTTTGATGCCTCGCCACATATGTTGCTGTAAATTACTTTTAAGACCTATTTTAGACGATGAGGGAAAGGGGACAGAGATGGGGGGCCAGAGTGCACCGGGTCTTATTTAATGGAAGACGAGGATTTCAGATTTTCTCCCAATCGCTCTCCTTCCCTTCACCTTCGTGTCCATCCCTTTGCTCATCTATTTTCTTCATCCCTTCTTGTCTTTTTGCTGTTACCATTTAAATACCCCTTTTTGTTTCTCCTCCTCTCCTTGCCTCAGACATCCTTCCCTCACTTTATCTCACTTTTGGGTGTCATGTTTCTTTCTTTTTCTGGAATCTACTGTATTTAAACAAAAAAGAGGGGGTGGCGATCAGCCGTGTGAGAAACAAGAGAGCAGAAGATAGCCCCTGCGTGGGTGTTTTTTTTCCGATTTGGACTTCATTTTTATTTTTCTTTAAAGAGAAACAGCTGCTTCAATTATCAGCCGCCGTGTGCCGTCACACACGTACCGCATGCATCTATAAGAGCCTGGATTCTTTTTATTTTCTCATGAATACCAACTGCAGCAAATCCTAATTGAACATATTGGATATGATAAGTTAAAGTTAAATACGTCACTACATGTAGCTTTAACTTGACAACATTTTGCTACCTGACAGTAAAAGTCATCGCTTAAGTTTGTTTATACTGGAGCTGATTGCAAGCAATGAGTGTTTAACTCATTAGCTTCACTCTGGAGTAGATTTAATTGATATATTACCAATATTTCTCAAACAATCGATCAGTTCTGACATAAAATATAGCCACCCGGTAGTCATTAGAAACATACCTGGCGTGCTGTTTGGCTAACGGTGCAGTCGTTCAAGTCTCATTTCCTTGTTTGTGAGATACCCAAGTATCGAACGTCTGCTTAGGAGCCTGTACAAGCAAGCTAATGGAACGTTTTACCCCCTCCAGCAAGCGCCGGGGCTCTTAGTGTGGCAGAGTTGGTGGGTACCATCATAAATGCAAGCAGCTTGTCTCCTTCTGCAGACTGAACACTGCAATCTGCAGACACAGCAACCATACCGTGCTCCGGAGCTTCTTCAAAATGTAGCAGTTAAAAAAAAAAGGAATCAACACGGGAGATAAGTGGGACTGCATTTAATGCTTCATTGCTTTTATTCTGGATGTTAGGCCAATCTGGGACATTTCCCGTATTTAGAAGCAAAGTCATTTTACTATTCCTGTGCTGTGGCAACAAAATTTAACAGCAAGCAAAAAAAAAAAAACGGATCCAACAAATGACGTTAAGTCACGACTCACGCTCTTCACTCGCGTTACGAATCCAAACGCTGCGGTGAGAAGCCGAAGAGAAGCGCAGTAATGAGCCTGATGGAGACATTAGTGATGCTGCACATGCATGTAGACTTACACAGTGTCTTTCTCAGCAAACACTTATAAAATACTTCACTGTTGATTCATTTAATAACTATAATGAACACCTGATATATAGATACTCCAATAATATATCAAAACTTACTACTACAAGCACACAGGAGGAGCGTGGATGATTGTAGATGCAGCTCAGGGGCAGCTAATGGAAAAGGCTTATTTCCTTTTATAGTTCACATGCATCTGTTACCTTCCAATTTATCAAAACAGCCACAAAGTTAACAAGTGAGCGAGTCTTCTCCGCCCGACATCAGTCATGTGTCGTGTCTAAATTTAATCCTTAATCTTTTCTAGACAGGAAGGGGAAGAAGAACTTTACTGGTAGACCTTATGTAACTGTTGCGCAATCCTTTCATCACGGTGACTTGCACTTTGCAGACCTGCCCATCAGAAGTATTGAATGCCTCTGTGATGAGTGCCATAGGCCACTCTTTCTTGCTGCTTGTATGTTTCTGCGGAGAGCAAGATCTTCTTCGGTGGATGTCACGTCGAGTTTTCTTCCACTTGAAACGTAGCTCGCATGTAGGGACGTGGTCACAGCTTCAGCGGTGCCGGAACTGCTCTGCAAGGTTCCACGACGCTTTCCATTTCTGCTGAAAGGCTCGTTTTCTTTGAGAGGGGCGCAACACCATTTTATACGTGTCAATAACATCGCGAGTATCTTATATGAGTCCGAGGCCATTATGCAGAAGACTTTTGTGCTCATGATGTGACTTCAATTAACACAGGGTTTAAGGTCGCGCAGAGGAATGCCAGTCAAGTTTTCCCATGGCCGTTCTGTGTGAGGAAGATTTAAAAGCAAAGTCATTGCAACGTATTTCGTGTCCTTTTCCTTGGTATTGCCAAGAGAAAACGTACGTCCTGTACAGTGTCATCTTGATATTGTATATAAGAGTAAAAAAGTTCAGTTGTGACAAGGCCTGTGTAAGAGTCACGCTTAGCTTCTCTTCATGGAGGTTGTGTGGGTTTGTTCAGATCCACACAGCTTTCAACATACAACACGTCTATGAAGGTGATTTGTCTGATACAGGGACGCAGATTTTAGATAACTTCTCTAACTGATAGATCAGTTTGTGGTCGACTGTCGCAGGTTAGCATTAGCATGAGCCTCGGGAAGCTAGCTAAGCCAGACCGATACCTTTTTCTGAGTTTGTGCTCCGGAGTTTATCAAGATGACGGCCATAGTTCATAGTGGAGAAGCACCAGTAACACACCTGTAGCTCCGCCTCTTTAAACTGTAAAGGGCTCCACCTGGTGGTACAACCAGATACTGCAGCTTATCAACAGTACATTTCCTGACATGCACGTCCCCAGTCGTCTCTCTCATTGGTTAATATATTTTCAATCGACTGAAGCATTAACGAGAATTAGCTATTCAATCAATTATCTGATTTCTAATTCTAATCATTAACGTTCCTAATGTTATGCCTTCTGAAATCCAGCTGCACACTCAGCTCTTTATGATCAACCAGCCTTGCTGAGCCAGAAAACAACCCATCCGAATATGACAACCAGAAGACCTGACCTTTTTATACCCTTGAATTATGTTGCTTCCTGCCAACTCCACCCCCCTTGTTGTTTCCGCTGCATGTCCTTACACCTATAATGGCTGCAAAAGATCGTTTTTAAGAGTGGCAGTCTGCTCTCCACAAGAGAAAAGCGTCCTCATTTAGGCCGGTGACATCACCCAGTTGGGATTTCCCCTCACAGTGTGTTGCTCTCTGCTCCTGGACCGATGCATCCAGCGGCGTGTCTCAGCACTGGTCAGGTGAGGGCCAGCCCCTTGATGAAAAGGTCGTTTTGTAGACCACACACTGTTCGGCGGGCCACCTCAGGCACGACTCCACGCTGTCTCCAGCTGAGGCTGCAGCTGGAGAGCAACAGAGAGAGACAAACACAAGAATGGCACTTCATTGCAATCACTGCAATACAGCTTGATTTGCGCGAGTCTTTTTGCCCCTTGGGCCCCTATATGTCAGTGTCAACCAGCCATTTCCCAGCTCCTGTTTTCTTCTCTCTTTTCAAAGTGTCCCTCATTCGTTCAATCTGGAGGAAACCGGCAAACCGAGACTCTCCTCACGGGCGGGTATACGTCTTTGAAGTGGTTTTGAGTGAGGGGTTATGACACTATAGGAGATGGACAAAAAAAAAACAAAACTAACTTAAACTAAAAAGCAGACAAAATAAAACAATCTCTTCCAGTAACATTTTTTGAAATGCAGACAGAACACAGTGCACTGTTAAAGATGCTGACGCAGGTTGTTTGTTGACTGATAGACTGTCCCTTTACCAGCTGTACACTTGCACCGAGATGTTCTGTTCGTCACAGCGAGTTTTATTTTCCGGCCGTACAAACTCTTCCCGAATAGACTTAACTGCCGTTCTGAAGGAGTTCACTGTGAAGCAGAAGAAAGTTCTCAAAGCTGATGACTCAGACTATTGTTAGAGTGGCACTGTTGATGTAAATTATATTAAATTAATCCCTTTTGTAAAGTTACTAACTACAGAACAGAGCAGAACAAAACCCAGCGGCAGCTAGTAATATCCAGCACCTTGCTCAAACTTCCCCGCTTGTTTCCCACACAGAGTCGTGACACAAAACATTTTTGCTGTTGTTATTCAGAATAGATGTTTTCTGTGTCTACTAAAACCATTAACTCTGTTTGACTTCTATTGCTTTTGTTGTGCAATTAGATAAATTCTGAATAAATTAGAGAGATTTTGACAAAGCTCTCTTTTCTATTACAATAAGGTTCAGTCCACTGAAGCACAAATTAGGGTTTTTCTTCTTCTTTAATATCAAAAAAACATTACAAGAGCTTTCTTCTGTTAGCGAGGGTGCCTTTTCATCTGGGATTGATATGTTGGCCATCATGAAATACGGATAATGATTTCAGATTACCCATGAGGCCACCATGTGACCCAAAGAGCTTCACTGGGGATTTTTTTTTATTTTTATTTTTAACCCCGAATCATTTCACAGTAGTATTTGTCTTCTTAAATAATTTATGCAAATGGAGTGGTGGGATTTATGAAAGCTGTATAAGAGAAGAGAAACAACTGCTTTCCTTCAGCCATTCCTGGGAGGCTACCTTTGATTATGTTCTCCCTCCTGTCACACTAATCTCAGAAACATGCTTAACTATCGCGGTTAAAAGTGTCAACACACAGTCAGGCCTTGCCGTGTATTCCTCTTTATGTTATTTGTCTTGGAAAAAAAAAAATGTTCATGAACGTTTTTGTATTCTTTCTTTCTCGCAAGAAGAAAGGGAATTTTTTGATCCCTCTGGCAGATTTAATCAAAAAACGCACCTGTGCAGTTCCGCTGGCATATTAAAAGATCTGCTATTTTTCAGTTCCTCTAATCAAATTTCTGTCTTTGTGCACCCACTACAAGCCAACACACCAAAGACCGTAAAAACACCTTGTAAAACTGTGAGGTTAACATTTCACTGACAAACAACTTTCTTTAAATAAAGGCTCAAATGGTTTCTACAAGGCTGGAGCTTTATTAACACCGTTTCTTTGTCGGATAAATGCAGCAGCGCTCCAGTAATGCAGCAGACTTGCTATTAATTTTTATAGCCTTAATTGAATTTGCACTAAAGATTGCCTTAAAATGGAGACGCTTCTTCCAAAAGATCATTTATGTCCTTTTTGAATTGACGACCTAGAACCACAATGCTTCTGTAAACTTAACCTCGATGAGTTTTAACCCTGAATTATGCTGTCCTTACCCTGTGAGTCATGTTTGTACCACTAGATATCCAAATGTTCACCATTTTTGTTTCAGTTTATTAAACAGCAAATAATGCCGTCCTGCCAGTAGGGGGTGTCGGATCAGAAATCTGTTTCATGTATTATTCTGACTAACAACCGTAGCTGTTGCGTGATTTGGTGTAGGAACAGACAATAATGTTTTATATTAATACCGAGAGCACTTCTTCATGCAAAAATCCATTCTTCCACTCTGTAGGACTTTTAAAGGTTACTTTAAAAGTTTGTTGTTCACTTCTTCGCAGGAGGAAGTTAGTTTTAAAGACCCCCTCTGGTGAAAATCAAGCTTTTTACCATGTCAACATGTCCTTATGGTGTTTTTATTTTATATGTGCTAGATGACAGACTTTGAGCGACATAGGAAGGCATCGGCATGGCTAGCATTCCCAATGTGAAGCTGCAGTGTACCAATGACAGCCTCAGAAATAGAGATTCAAACTTTTCATATGTCCTCAGATCAGGATTAACATTATTTTTCTTAAAAATAGTTTTCCGGTTCAAACATGTATGGCTGAGATACTCAAATATTACACCTTGAGTAGTTTTACGTTGTTTGAGCAGAGTCATGGGTGAGCTGGTGTGCTCAGCTGCAGTGAGTGGGGAAGGGTGCATGGAAAGAGAGGCGGGGATTTCACAGATCCACGCACCTGAAACAATGGTGTAATCATAAGGCAGGAGGGAATTATTTTCACGGAAAAAAACTTCAAAAAAATATCTAACTGTGATACACAGAGACAGTTTTTAGCGGTTTAATCAATGACCGGAGAGGGACTTTAATAGAAAAGGCTGTTAGGATGGTCTCCTGTGACCCACTTTTACAGATTAAATTTCTCAAACTACTCCTGCAGCGACTCTGCCCCGTCTATACGCTCACTATGTTCCAAACAGTCGTAGTTTTGCCAAGACACAAACACATTCACTTCTTCAGTCTTTACAGAATAACCTCTCAAACTTGTTTACGCATCATATTAGAGTTCCTCACGTTGATTAAGCTGAAGTAATGAATTACTTATAACAAATCTGCCGACACGAACACTCTAAATATGGCACCGCGGAGTCCAGCTGAGAGGTTCCACGTTGCCTTGAATTTTGTCGAGCAGGTTTTTGTCGAACATTTACAAACATTTTAAAGTCACAGATAAAAGAGACTTTTTTTTTGTGTGTGTGTCAAGTACATACACAGCAGTCTGCCTGTGAAAACGTCCACAGCCTTGAGGTTCACAGGCTATGCCAGATTGATGATGTTCAAACAGCAGCTGAAAGAGCTGCGAGGGATTTTATAAAGAGCTCAGGGGGTGACAGCTGAGTCGGGCTGACATGAACCTTGACCTTACACCTCTTTAGAATGTCAGCAAACACGCACATGTGCACACGTTAACACACACGGTCTGATATACTGGGCTCGGTAATACTTAAGTACACATACACGAGTCAGAGCTCTCTGTCTGCCTGCCTCACTTTGTCGCTCACACACACATGCACACACACACTCATGCATGCACACACACACATGCACGCAGACAGACAGGCTTTGAAGGCTGCGGCAGTAGCCACTAATGTGTTGCAGGGTCCCAGTAAGTAGCTGCAAACTGTTTTCTTTCATCTTCACGGGAATAGATGAGCAGATAGCAGGACGGGGATGGAAATCATCAGGCAAGCAGACTGCCATCTCATGAGCAATTCTTATCTCCAAAAAGCCAGGTTTTCAGGAACTCCCTTGTTTTCAGATGAACCGCGGCGCCCATTTCTTTATTTGTTTATTTATTTCTATCTGTTTTTCTCGGGGCTTTTGAAATGTTTTCACGGTCAGGTGTTATTAAATTGAGAATATTCGCAGGAAAATGAACTTTGAAATTAGGTAGAATTGATATGAAAATGAACATCGAGGCAAGGAGACGGGATAAAGCCTTGATTTGCACATGATTTTAATATTTGTCTGTTTAGTAGATGACTGAGTAGACAAATAACCACGCACGGCAAACAGAAGGAGAGCAGTGAGAAAGATTCAAAGCAGCCCTTTAATAATTAACGAGTCTTAAGGCCAGAGTAGGTAAATCTGAAGGAAAATGACGAAAGACTCAGCAGGCATTTCCTATCCTTTTATCAACTATGAACTGAAGCAGCAGAAATCAATGTTAATACCAGAGATAAAAAGTGAAGGGATCATGCTTCTGACTGCACCTGAACTGGTCGAATGCCCAATTACATAACGATGGAACTCGTGTTCGGCTTGTAAGGGGAATTAGGTTACTTTTGCTTAAAGCCATCATCACAGCGGTGTTGTTCGGTTCTCAGTAACGTGTCACACCACTGATTGATGCTTCAGTTTTAAGTTTAAGGGGGTTCCAATTTGATTTCAGTAAGTACACCATTAATCCCAGGAACACTGTGTTATAGCAGCACTCTGGGGAGGATTGTTTGCTGTTTTATCAAAAGTTTAGTGAAACGCTTGAGACTGTGTCAGTTTTGCCATTTTGCTCGGGCTGCCCCGAGCGACGACGTTTAAGTATCTCAGGATCTGGTTCGTGACTGACGGGAAAATGGAGCGTGGTATGGACAGACGGATTGGTGCAGCGTCAGCAGGAATTCGGGCGTCGTGCCGGACCATTGTGGTGATGAGGGAGATGAGCCGGAAGGCAAAGCTTTCGATTTCCCAGTTAGTCTTTGTTTCTTTCTCTCAAAATGCAGCAATATATACAGTACACAGCTGTAAAGTTGTCTTCCTGCATGTGGTGTCCTCCTGGCCGGCTAACGATTTCCACTGGAATCCATACGTACACACACACACACACCTGTTGTTTTCCACTGTTGCAGGCTTTCTGAGCCTCCATGTGATACTTCTGGAGAGCTGAATACACTCACAAGGGCTTAGATAATCTAATTAAGCTAGACGTTGATGATCAGTAAATACCTCTAAACCAGAAGCTAGCTTAGTGTAAAACCTCTGTGTCGTGTTTTCTATTATTGAAAGTGTTTTGATTAGATCTCATGTGTGCGTGTTGGAGGATTTGTTGTTGTTAGATGTTTAGCAGGGCTGAGCTGAGTAACCAATGTAAAGAGCAATGGAGTTAATTCAGATGATTACTTAACATTGTAATTTTTTATTTTTTTAAAATTTATAGTAAGCAATAAGTCGCCAATTATAGATTTCCCAACACTCCTACTTACATGCTTTTAACCCAATAAAGTAGTATGTAATGGCTTTTCATTTACCAAGTCATTAAGGAAGTGCACGTGTACGCAAATGTACTGACTCAGTCTTTCTCTCGCTTCCTCTCTCTCTTGTCTCGTATCATCAGCTCATTTTTTCATTTATATTGTTAAAAAAAAAAACAAAACATGATTTTTTTCCTGTCCTGTGCAGTAATATAGAGGATGCTGCAGCAGCAAACTCCTAATTATTTAATTACATCAATATTGGTCACTGCTGAAATTGCAGTTGTAATTAAGTGTGATTTGAGGTTCCAGGAGCGTGCATGAATTAATAATGAGCTAATCAAAAAGCACTTGGGCTGATTGCCAGGACATTAACACCTAGAAAGAGGGAGGGGATTTAACCGTTGTCTGTTTCTGCCTCATGGAGCACATCTGCATCTGTCAGGGCCCCCAGTGGTTTATTGTTTTTACTTGATCTCCTGCAATTAGCTAATTTTATTTTGAAACTTAACGTGATAAGTGATTCCCCCGTGCAGATGACTGTTTCAATCGACTGCGTATTAACAACGAGCACCAAAATGGGAATTGTTTGGCTGAAATCCTCGGCTGAGCACCAAAACACACTCACAAATATGCACACATAAATTGAAGTGTCATTTGTAAAGGTGTGAGAGTATTTCTCTGGGGAAATTTAAAGAAAGGAAGTGATGGCGTGACATCTCTCTCAAAATGTCATTTTACCTCCACAAGCAACCTGTTGAAGAACATCTGAAAACATGCTTCCTATTAATCAGGCAAATACGCCATCCTCCTCCAAGCGAGCTAAGATCAGTCGGAGTGTGCAGCAGTAACGCAGGTCAAATTTGCTTAGAATGGTCTGACTGAAACTGGATAGTTTTGTGTAGTTGTTTTTTTCTTCAGACATTGTAGTTTTCGCACACCATTGTAAAACCATTTTACGTAATCTCCTGAGTGTTTCTCACAACAGACAGTCTACTGAGTCAGTAATCCAGAGATCCAACTGGTCTGCATTAACAGATCAAACTGGGTCGGCAAGTTTCTCAAAGATGATGCTGAGATTTGAGGTTTTGGTAAATCGTCTTCACTTAAATAGTGCTTTCCTAACTTAGTGGCACTCTAACGCTTCCCATTTAAGCCGTTCACACTCCAACCTTGCGACTGGTGGACACTCTGTTTTGCCATCTGAGCCACAGCTGCCATCTGGGCAAGTTTGTAAAACTAGATATAAAGATCTTGTGGGTTTGGAGGCCGAGTCAGCGCCTTGGGCTCTTTGTTGTGTTCCTCAGACTATTCTTGAGCAGTTTTTGCGGTGTGATGGGGCGCACTGTCCTAATGAGGAAGGATGCTGGTGTTAGGGAGTGCTGTTACCCTGGAGAAATGTGCTTGGTCTACGACAATGTCTAGGTTGATGACACATGTCAAAGTAACATCCACATCATCAAATCAAATCAAATCAAGGTTGTTGTCATTTTGCTGTACATGCAACAGTAGTACAAACAAGATGAGGGAGCGTTTCTCCAGGATTCATAAACTAAAAGCAATTAAAGAAGTGTTTGCATGTCCGGATCAGCAGTTCAGCATTCTGACAGCTTCTGGAATGAAGCTGCTGAAGCTGTTGATCAGTCTGGAGGTTCTTCCTTTAATGCTCCAGAAGTGTGGCAGCAGTTCAAACAGTCTATGGAGAGGGTGTGAGGAGTCCCTGACGATGTTCATTGTCCTGCTCCTGCAGCGGCTCTGGAAAAGTTCATCGTTCCACCTGGAACGGTGTCGTCCCCTCCAGCTGTATGTCCGTCTGGGATGTTGTCATGGAGCCATGTTTCTTTTAAAGCAGACACACAGCAGTCCCTCCACTCTCTGTGGGTTTCTCTCAGCAAACGTCCAGCTTGTTGTGGAGGGAGCGGACATTGGAGAGTAGGAGGACGGTCCTGCTGGTCTGGAGGGGTTAGCCTTTAGCATAGCATGGATCCTGGCTCTCTTCCTCCTCCGTTGTTTACGTTTGTACCGTTTGTGCTTCCTTCTCTCTCGGGTAACTGCTGGCGTAGTCTCTGATCTGACCCTGTTTTGGTGAAGTATGTCCAAATCACAACCAATCGCTGCAATTTTAGCAACGTTCATTGTCCTGATGTTCAGCAAAGTCTCTCAGCTGTAAGTTTTGCGGAATGAACATCTGGGATAGACAAGACACTCAAAATGTTCACCTTTGTTGTCTCCTGAAGGGGCTGCTGTGTACATTCCTGCCGCCATCACCATGGTGAATAAATACCAGAACCCAGAGATTCTCAGAGAACATTGAATTATAACGGGGTGATGAATGTCCTTCACCTGTTATTTTACTGTCGTGGCTAATTAGTGTAGTTAATATACACCATACAGCTGGAGCCCCTTTGTCTGTAGGTTTTTGATTTAAATTATTGAAACACAGCCTTGAGACAACGAAGTATTAGCACTCACATGGGCAATGTCATATTTCAGCTGTAGATAAAATATGTTTTAAAATGTTAAAGTGTGGGTATACTGACTATATGTGAGCCTGCTATTTTACATGATGAATAGACATACTTTACATTGTCAGTGGAGGGTAATGGCCTGTAAATAGTTTGCTAGAAGTCAGGTTGAATCCAGATATTTTGGCCAGAACAACACAACTGCTGCTCGCCACCTGTCCTACCCACTAAACTGGACTTCCTGTGATTCCCTGAGATGTAATTGAAGATTAAGAGTCGTGGTTTTGACACAGTTTAGGAGATGCAGTGCTCATCACAGATAGTTCTTTACATGTTTATATAACTGGACTTCCAGGGAGGGTTACAAGTGTTGCAGAAGTGCCGGCAGCACTCCATCGCTACACGGTGAGAATACTTTGACCGTGGTGGCAAAATTTGAATCGAGTACAGCATTTGAATTTTATTGCGAGGTTGACACATGCAGATACGAGCGATCGCTTTCTTTTCCGCCCTCAGTCCAGGCTCGCTGTGAACACTGCCACCACTTTGAAGGCAGTCGCACACAGGGATTGTCTTTACATGGAATGAAGTCAGCTTGCCGGTTTGTGCGGCTTTGATTTAGAGAGTAGAAGTTGTTTTATTCTCTTTCATTAGTTCAACTGCAGCAACAACTTGCCCACATTTAAAAGCCTAATAACCCTTTACGAAGTCATGTCCTGCATGTGGGCTTTAACACAGCACTTTAAATTTGTCTTTTAATTGAACAAGCAAAGTTATATGCTAAAGTTACAACACGACTAGGGTGTCAACATCTTTAGCCTCTTAACATTCGTTCTCTTTTGTTTATTGGAAGACTGAAAGCTGGGAAACATCATTGGACTCTTACAGTGAGCAGCACATAGCAACTGTCGGAGCTGAATCTCAGACTACCAGAAATGAAACTCTGTGTGAGATCGCTCCTGTGCATTCATTTAATGAAGCAATAGGAGAAGATGTTTAGGTCTCACTCAATGTATTTATTTATCAGATAGTTGAATAAGCATACAGAGCTCTGGATCAAACTTCTCACCCAAACAAAGTTAATGTCAGGGCATGAAGTCTGACCGACTGCCTCTCCCTGATCCAGTGTATTTATACTGTTACATGGGAATGTCCACAGAATGCTTGCTGATTGGCTCCTCCATGTCCTTGGCTCTTCTTCCACCATCTCGTAGGTGCAGAAACTTGCCACTCAGCACCCAACTGTTGAGCACCTTCAGTTCCTCGCTTTATGGTTTTAACTGCCAACCTGAATCCTGCAAATACCTGCTTGTGACCGAGAAACACAAACCACCAAAATCCTGTTTCTACCGACGTTTTCTCATGCTGCAATTAAGTTATGTTGATTATGCCTTTAGATAATAATAAAAGATTAAGATAATAATAAGAGATAATCAAAACATGAATAAAAAATATATGATCCTAGCTTGACTCAACAAGCATTTACACCTGAGGGTGACAGAAAAGGTCAGGCAATAACATTTTGCTGTGTACTTATTACAAAGTAAGAAGCTGTTGCTGGAGCTGATGCTGGTACTGGCATATGAAAATGGTTGTCATGGTTTGAATTGTGAGGCTTTGTGGTTGCAAGAGGTGATAATCAGGGTTAATACCATTCAAAATACAGGGGTAGAAGTTGTACTTAGGTGTTAAGGGGTTAACGCAGGAATTTCAAACTGGCAAAAATGCTGTGAGGAAGAAAACCGAGGATCCAGCCTTTTGATGAAAGACAACCACATCACCGGTCTGAGGAAAAACAAACATTTGTGGACAGATTAACACTCCACACATAGTTATGTGAAAAATATCCTTTTATTTCTAGCATTAATCCCATTTGGAGATGACTGGTTTGATGAATGTATGTGTTGTCTTTAATCAAATTAGACCTATCTGAAGATCAGAAGAAAAGGTTTTTATTTGAGCTCCTTAACAGACTGTGTCTGAGCTTTGTGGTTCCGTAATAAAATTCTTCATAGTGGGGATTCTGCAATAAAGTGGGACCACCCACTGATCCATGGTAGGGTGGCATATTCTGGCAGTAGAGGCAGATGGTGGGTACCTAGCCTCCTCTTGCATGACAGAGCTGGATCAGTCAAAAGGCTGGGATGTGATAGAGAGTGCTGTCTGGCCATGACTCTGCTGTGTCTTCTAATGGGATTTCAAAGACTTCAAATGCAAAAGGGATCATTATTTATTTTCTCCATAATGAGTCTTTTGATGAAAGTAACCGGTGAGCCCGTGTTTTTTGGTGTTACAGGTTCAAGTGCACTTCAGTGTTACGCTTTAAATTTGGCCCACCCCTCCAAATTGACATTAAAACAAAAAACAACAAAAAAGAAAGAAAGCTGGAATGTGACTGTACTGACTTGTGCTGATGACAACAAAATACAGTCTGTACATAATAGCCTTCAACAGGCTCAACCTTCTGTTCAGCAAGTATGGCGGCAGGCATGGCATGAGGGGAGCATATTCACAGACATGCCAGCTTGTCGCCTCAGACCCACTGGGAAATTGGTGCTTTCTGCACCACTTCTTTTGTGAGTCTCTCAGTGACTTTGTTCTTGACTTCTAATCTTGGTCTGTAAATGAATAAATGATTAAAAGCTTGTTTATACATTTTTTTCTTTTTGCATTTGTCTGCCTTTTTTTTTAAAAAGCTAAATCAACAGAACTGTAAATTACAATAGAAAACACTGTCTCTCGTCTCACAATAGCTTCTCCAGACAGAAGAGTTTTACTTCTCACAAAGGTTTGTGGGCTTTCCGCTGTGCTGTGCTGTGCTGTGCTGTGTGTGTGCTTGCAAACACCTCAAATTCAATCTGGATGCATTTGAGCAGATCAGGTAATGGTGGAATATTTTCTGAATTAGTTCTGGGCTGAAAGCTGGAGATGTTATGTGGCGCGTTCTGTTCCAAAACATTTTTATGTAAAGTAACTTGCAGTTCACAGAAGAAATCTGTTGCTCCCGTCTCTGTTAGCCTCCCCCTCACACTCAGCTGTAACCAACGAAGAGCTGCTATTGCTTTGCTTTGTTTGTGACTGAAAAACATCTATCTGCGGCTGCCCATTGCTTGATAGGTTCAATCATTCAACCTTTATTTACACAGGGTAGTCCGATAACCTTCATTAACCATAAACATATTCTATCTGTACTACTAACAGAACATGCCCGTACAAACATTTTGTCAAGGTATTGCTATTGTAAAAAACTAAATGCATAAGGTTAAGTATACAAATGTACTGAATACCTGCATGAACTCGCAGTGTATGCATGTGCACACACGTCCACTCGTATATCCACGACATACCTCAGTGTCTCACAGAAAGACTTGAAAAACTGAGTGGATATGAAGAAAAGTATTTAAACATAAGATACTTCCTATTTTTTTCAGAGAGTCACTTGAGGTGTGTAATCTATATTCCAACATTGACCTTGTTGTTGACAGTTGCAGGTCTTCTTGTCCACCTTGTTTTGTGTTTTTTTAAATGATGTGTTTTCCTTATTTTGAAATACCAAGTCTGCCTTCTACGTGGTTTGTTCAGCTCACGTTGAGCCGGAACAGTTGTATTAGCCTCCGTGTTTAGTTATTACTAAGAAATGAGATGCACTGGACTATGATGGAGATCAAATGAATCCGACTGCCAAATCAATCAACAAATGAATGAATGCTCTGTTATGTTGGCATTTTTAGACCATATTGAAGTTATGTAAAAAAAAAAAAAAAGTATATCAACAAATCATTATTTGCATGATAATAGTGTACACTGTTCACTGCCCATGAGGTCACATTTCAATTTCATTTATTGTTGCTGCAACAAACATTTAGTTTTTCTCAGTGTTACTATGTGAACGTGTGTGTGTGTGTGTCTCCGGAAACAATTCAATTTGTTGTCTGATAGATTATCTCCGTGTCTGTCTGTCTGTCTGTCTGCCTTTCTTGATTCACTTTTGTAAATCCTGTGGTGTTGCGCTCAGAGCACGAGACACATCACGGGTCACACAGAGCCATCTAGGGAATGAGATTGTCAGCTCTCATCGCCAGGCAACCTGCCGCCAACCAGCTAAAATCAGACGGTCTTAAAGGTCTGATGTTATGGACAGTGGAATTTGGACGTGATGGTTATTGAATGTACAAGCGCCGACTCGGAACAGAAGTAATTTCTGCGTCTCATTTTCTTGGTCTCAAAATACCACACAAATAAATCCTCCTACCAACACTCACATGTAGGTGTACCACCTGTGCCCCTCCTTTCCCTCGCTGCTCCTCTCTAATCCACTTCAATGTAGCTGGATATTAGATTAGAAAGTTATAGATGTGATTATTCGTCCCTGGGCACAGCCATCTATTCGCTGATTAAAACATGAACTGGGGGCCATTATGTAACTGCTTAAAGAGATTAAACCTAGTCACCCTCGTGGGGGCCTGCTCTCTGTTGTAACATACAATGGAAATAGCACCAGGCAATGGCACTCATGCATGTTAGTTATACTTCCACAGTTAGCAAGACAGAGGAGTGTAAGAGTCAGAGAGTGCTTGTCGCCAGTTGAAAGGACCATTGTGTAGGATTTAGGCAGATCTATTGGCAGAAGTAGAATAATTAGCATTTATAATTATGTTTTGATTGTTGTGTAACCACGCGCTATGAATTGTAGATTTTTCGATAACCTAGATCGAGTCCTTTATGTATCTTTGTAGAGCAGCTCCTCTTCCACCAACCCTGTCTCCACCTATACAACTAAACTGCATCCTGATGGCAGAATTTTATTTGAAGCAAACATTTTTTTTCACGTATGATGCTGCAGGAAAGGCTTCCAGAAGGGAAAGATGGCGGCATTACTGGGTCTAGTTAACTATTAGATTTAAGTTTCGTTTCCACTTGTCGTTTACTTTTGTTTTACACTCTCTGTTTGGTTAGGTTTAGGAACTTAAACCGTGTTTAGGCACCTACAGCACATGGTTAGGATTAGGAAACTATTGTGGTTTGGGTTCAAATACGGCCGTTTTCCTACACACTTAAAACTTTTCCTCCATTTTCGGGGTTACCAAGGTGGAGAGTCATTTACTGGTTGGTTGACTGAAAAGAAGTGGCGCTAAAGCAATAAAGTAAACGGCAGAAATGTTGATAAGAAACATTTGTGAGACGTCAGAGACAAACACAATTTGGCAGAAAATAGATTTGCCCACAAAAACGTCATTAAGATTGCAGTTTAGTTGTAAAGACCCATAATTTTGTGGTTGCTTCCATAGATCAGGTCCTCTCCTGCCATGTTTTAACCCAAAACAGACCAAACACTGGCTCTAAATAAGGTCTTTTTATGTTGAATTGGCAGCTTCTGTAGGTTCATCTACTTGGACCTGAGATGGTAATAGGTTCATTTAGTTGGTGGCATTCTGTAGCCTGACCAGCTATATGCCTCTAAATACTACACTGGTCCTCTAACTTTATAAGAAACTGAGTGTGTCTTCCAGTATCTTGAATTATTGAGCTGGAAACCCAAGTGTTTGGCTCCTTTTTTGGGAGAAAAAAAAAAGATCATCTCACAACAAGATACCCTTTTTTCTGGCTACATTTCTGTAGCTCTTATGACAGAAAACAAGTGAACATCATGCTTCACCCAAGCAAAATTGGACTGGTTCAAAGATGAAAGTCCACAGTCAATGTTATCACTCAAAGTGAAACATTAATAAGCAGCCTGCTGGTTGCTGGCTGCTCATCGTGAACTCACTGCAGTTGCTGATAGGAGCAGAATCTGGGACTTTTTTCAAAAGCCATAACCAACTGAGCAGCTCCCCCTACCTTGCAGTATTATATTTCCATTCAAAAATCACATCGAACACTTTGTTGCTGGAGGCTGTCATGTACGAGCTCGTGTAACGCTGAGGAGTAGATCTGACATCAAATGCTTCTTCATTGTTCAACTGGATTAATTTTTTGGCGTCCCACTTCATTGCAAGCTGCATGAAGACAGTTTGAATATTGCTGTTGACAACTTGATGAACAGACTGCTTCCACTGTACCTGTCTTGGCCACGAGTTACTGTTTGTAGCCTAATCAGTGTTTGCAACCCTTTTTGAAGCAAATACATCCCTGAATCAATACACTGAACCCATTTAAAGGAATACTGCAACATTATTGAAAACATACTGATTCCCTCTAAACTAAGAGGGGAAGATTGATGTTGCTGTCATGGAAATATGCTAAATATGGAGCTGCAGCCGGCAGCTGACCAGCTTAGTTTGACATAAACACTGGAAATATGGAGAAATGGTTCACCTGAACTCTATGTGAAGACACCAGAGTTCACTCATTAGTGTCTCTAAATTTCACAAATGAATACATTACATGTTGATGTTTAGTCATTGCAGAAATATAAAGATAGCAAGTTTACTGTTTTGTTTTCTCAGCCGGTTGCCAGGCAACCTCACACAGTGACAGCACGACTCCAGCGACTCTCTGCACCTGACTAGATATGAGTGTTATCAATCTGCTCATTTAACTCTCAGCAAGACAGCAATTAAGGATAATATCTAAAATGGGGATCTGTTCCTTTAAGAACTATTAAAACAAAGCTCTATAAAACGACAAGTATTAATATAATAAGGTTGTACTCTGGTCTATGTCAATTTATTACACAGGAATCAGTATTGATGTAAAAACATGTTATTTTCCAATTTAGTGTTGTACAGGACCAGACACTCTTCTTTGCATTATCAAGACGGTGATATCTTGTAAAGTCTTCTACGCTGTCTTCTGTCTCTCCCTCATTATCGCCGTATCTTTGATGCTGTGGGTTGCAGACGCAGGCAACCGACGGGAAATACGTTGAAGTTTCTGGACACCGTATAGCCGTCTCTGTAATGACGATAAACATGAATAAAGTCATGTCGAATTGTCTTTGATGATTGTCACATTCAAAGCAAACAGTGAGATGGGGACAATGTGACAAAGTCCTGCAGGAGGTAGAGCTTGTGGGCTGTGGGGCAGACACACACACACACACACACACACACATCACAGTCCTTATTCCTTCAGCTTAAGTGAAGGACTTATTCAGCAAGCACATCTCCCATTCACTGCAGGGGAAATAACAATCCCAAATGAGAAGGAGGTTCACATCGGACATTTAAAATAACTGATTTTTCCAAGAAAATTAGGTCGTACCACCTCGTGGCAACTACTGTGGCTACTGTGGCTTGAGGCTGAGGCTAATGCGGATGTTCCATAAAGTGCTAATAATGATACTGGCCCTAAATAGTGTCTCCTTAGACTGTGTATAAAGATAGACATAGCCCCATGGTCTGAAAAATGAAGCCATCATTCATTCATTACACCTGCATTCTATCTCAAGGCCGGCAAAGGGCGACACCTCTGGTCGCTTTTAACGTCTCAGAAATCCAAACAAACCCATGGGGTGGCGTCACTACATCTACCTTTTATACACATGAAAGTTGACTCCCTTGGCATACATTCACCCTCATTCAAAAAGCATCAGCTGCTCTCTAAGAATACTAAAACCATTACTTTGTTCAGTGAGCCGTAATTGTTTTAGTTCCTAAATTTTGCCCTCTAATAAATGTGGCGTTGGCCTTGATTGCTTGCTGGACAGTTTGCTTGATTGCTGCTCCGCCGTTCTCCTGAACGCGCCCTGTGTTTGACTTTTGGCTCAATCCTTAGTTCATTATTTGAAATGAGAATACCGGTCTGTTTCGCAGGATGTAGCTAAAGCAGCTAATGATAGCCCATGTAAGGATCAGTCAGTGTTTCAAGGAAGCTGGTGAAAGAGAAGAGCGTAAAAGCTGCACCCTGAAGGTCCTGGTTCTAACTGGAGAAGATGCCAAAAGCTGCATCTCTGGGTTGTACTTAAAGTGTACTTTGGATCTGACTTTACAAAATGACATGGCCTGTTAATAAGACATTTGCACTGAACAGGGTAAAATAAATGCGCTGTTTAATGTTCTTTTACTTGTAGGTTGTCTATCTATTGGTGGGTAACAAGTGGCCATGCTAGCAGCTCTGAGAGTATCTACTGTGGCACAGTGGTGGGAACAGTGCAGCGTTAATGTCAGACAGTACAATGCTCATACTGACAATGGTAACATTATCGTTTTCAGCAGGTATGATGTTAGTCATACGGGTGCCCATGGCTCCAGGGTTGTCTGTTAATCATAATTGGAAGGTTGGCAGTTCTATCCCTGGTTCCTCCATGTCCTGAAGCATCCTGGGGCAAGAACCCCTGAACCCCAAGTTGCTCCCGACGGCCGGTGTGTGACAACGCAGTGAAGTGTGTTGTAGAACCTAGCAAGGAGAACAATCACCGTAGTTATAGCAAGTCATCCTGAGGGAGGTCTGGATGTGTGTACCAAAGATCATGACAGCAATGGAGGAAAAGTCCAAAATTTAAACACAAACACTACTTGAATTATTTCAGCCTAAAGTTATTGAACGACCAACAGGGTGATAAAAACAATGACCTTATTTAACAAATAATTTTCATATATTCTGTATGTAGAATAAAGGAGATCCGGTAGAAAGTAGCTCCACTGAAAACATGTTGGTAGATGTATTGAATTGTTGTGAATTTGGTTTGAGTTGAACTTGTGGGAAGCCTACATCAAGAAAAGTCTATATTTTTCTAACTTAAAATGTTTAAATATTTTGAAAAAAACTGCCGTCTAATGCACTGCTTAAATGTTAGATTTCAGTCATTGGCATTCTATATAAAGTATGTGTTGCACCGCCTCATGGAACTGTGAAAATCCCATTGCCATTGACTGTTGCTAGTGTAAGTGCTGATCCATATCCAAGTGTGCCATATGTTTCTTGTGTAACTTATTGCTTTCCCATTCCCAATAAAGTGGCAGAATAAAAAGGCTTTTACAGGTCCCTGTGGGTAGCAGCTACTTCCAGTGGTAGTCACTGAGCTGCAGGGCTGCTGTGGTGACAAATGGCACCAAGCACATATTTTACTATTGCCATTTACAATGCATGATCCAGGCTGTGCTGCTCAAATGACTGTGCAGCAACACTGTCGAGAGTTATGGTAGCTGTAAGAGAGAGTGTGTGACTTTGTGTGCCGCAAACACACACATGATGTGCCCGGCTTGTTTTGTCAGTCAGCGTTTATCTTTTTTTTTTTTTTTTTTTGATGTGTCAGACATTTCAAAACCATACTGGTTATGCATAGTGGATGCAGATAATTAAATAAAACACATGTCATATCAAATTACACTTTGGCCAAGGTGACACGTGTATTACAAGCAGAAATCCAGACGCATTGCCTCATAAATGACACAAATATGTTGAAATGTGGAGCCGTGGAAGTAAAGCAACCAGATTACATGTGGCTACTGCCAGATGATTTTTCATTTTGCTGAAAACATTATCACTTTTTTTTTTTCTCCCCAGCACATCGATTACTTGGTAGTGGCATTGAAGGACACCTTGTAAAATGAAAGGCCTCATTTTGCTTTTATAAAACTTAGTGTAAGGCATTCGTTCGGGATCAATTTGAGCAAATTGCTGTTAATGTCTTTGGTAAGTTATTACTTTTTTTTTCTTTAGTTAAGTGATAAATGTAAGCCTCCTTTGACCTGCTTTGATGGCTACTGTGTGTAGGCACACAATCATCCCAGTAAACAGTGATTTAATTCTTTACAGTTATCCAAAACCACGTGATCCTGGTTTCATCCAGTGCGCTTTTCTTGCAGTATGAAACCCACTTTTCACTGTCTGTCCTTCTGCAGGTCCAACAGAGGTGGCCGTCAGGGGGCAGACATCAGTCGGTGAGCTCCACAGAAACACACTTCTATGGATTCAGCCAGGGGCGCACAAGCTCGTACACGCACAAGCAACTGATAGATGTAATGGATTCAAAAAAAAACAAAAACGCACCAAACAACCGCGCAGTGACGGTCCAAGTCACAAACAACTTATATAGTCGATAAAATCAGAGAAAGTGACAAAGTTAAATAAGTGCCTCTGCCTCTGTGAGGTTGTTTAAAAGCCTTTAATATCGGGAGTGAAACTAGGCTGAAATGCTCTTCATCATAAACGCGCAAAAACCCACAAACGCGCCTCTCGGTCACGCGTGTCATTAACAGTCACATGCCATGAGTGAGATTTTCTTACTTTTTGTGCGTTCATGACAAGAGAGGAAAGAGTGAAGCGGAGTGAAAGGGAGAAATAAGAAGAGTCTCGTATGGTAGCCAGAGGGCGGTGGCATTTCTCTCTCTCTGCGTAAACGGAGACAGTGGAGAAGGAGAGAGCGCACGGAGAGAGAAGCGGAGCTTAGTGGCGAGGCAGCAGTGCCGCTGACACGAGGGAAGGGACCCCGCGGTTATTTCCACCACCTCATCCCAGCCTAAACCTGCGCCTTTCCACACGGACTTAGACACCGGGACTAGAGGCTTTTACACGCACCCCCCACCCCTTCATTTGCGGTTTTTTTTTTTGTTGTTGTGGGGGGGGACTCGGTTTAATCCACCAGCAGATCCTTTTTGGTGGTGGTGGAAGGCGGTGGGGTTCTCATTTCCCCCCCACCACCGTGGACGGAGGAGTTTTTGTTGTGTGTTTACCTATGTGCATTACGCGCTGCCTGTAATGGGTAAAAGTGGACAGAGAAGTGGAGTAGCACCCGGGGCTTGCAGCTTGGTGAGAATGTGCGCCACGCCGGGGATCCTGCTTCTCCTGCTGCTGCTGGTACAGCCAGGAGTCGGCCAAGGTAAGACGGGAGAGAGCGCGTCTTCTTTCAGCCGCTTTAATCACACCTCACACGTTTCAAAGTGATGGAGCTTTTTTTTTTCTCCCCTTCATGGCCGAGATGCGTTTGTGTGGCAGCGGCTGCATGCCAATTAGTAGACGGAGAGATCACACCGAGGAGGTCTGGATACTTTTCCTGTGCGATATTTCCATTTAAATTGAGTTGATGCTGATTTAGTGGGTGCTTTACAGAGAGTCAGCATCTTAAGGTGCAGAACCATGTATGCGCAACTGAGAATGGCAAAAACTCAGCGGTCATGCTTCCCCCCTCCACCAGATACATCAGGCTGATTAATTTTTTTTGGGAAGGGGGGTGAATATAGCGTTAATTCGTGCGCGTAATGTGCTCCCGACTCGCCACATAAATCCGAATCTAATTGCCAAAACTCCCGAGGAACACTGGGGGGACTTGGGGGTCACTATCGGAAATGAATAATGCAGAGATTTCCTCCAGCAGCACTGTTTCGTTTCTAAACGATCAACTCCGAGGTCGCAGTTAAATTAAGGTGGGAACTGTGAAGGGCAGAGATTCGGGAATCCACGATTAGGCGACTTGATGTCTCGTTGCAGAACACTTCGCCCAATAAAAAAAATAAAATCCAGTCGACGCTTCACTGCTCCGATTGGAAAACTGATCAGAAGTCAGAAAAACACCCCACCAACCAGCTCACAGGCAAATTAGACACATGTTAAAAACAAGAAATACGCAGCAGAGCTCAGCGGTGGGGAAGTGGAGATATAAAGGCACCAATATCCCCACCTCACCATCATTAAGCATCCACAGAGGTGATGTGGCTGTGAAAATGATGAGGTGGTAGAGCTGGATCCACTATACGCCCCAAGTGAAGCATAACAGGAATATTAAAGTGATATTTCTGAAGAGTGGGGAGGGAGGGGGGGATAAGAAGCCACACACCAGGGCTGCTGTTTGTCGTGGAGCCACAATAAGCAGGCGTAACTTTTCTACCATTTGCTCAGTCTTTTAGCAGGCGGACAGCCTCGGTGTGACCTTCTCGGAGGGGAGAACTTGGCCTTGTTAATGTTCATCCAAGAAGAATTGATGTCTGTTTTACAAAACTGCTTAATTCCTTCTCTCTGCTCGGCCTATGGAGGTTTAATCTTATTAGAGGAACTTTTTTTGGGTCTTTATTAAACATAATTCTTATCACTTAAATCTCCCCCCCTGTCGTTAAACGGCTCCACTTGAGAGCCCTCTTGAAGGATAGCCTACAGTAACTTCCCCAGTCTGCACCAGCATGTAGTCTATAAATTGGTATTGACATTACAGATTGGCCTGGGGTTTTTTTTTTGTGTGTGTGCAGAATTTGGGTAGTAATTGGACATGATGTTGTTGCCACCTTTCTCCCCGTTGCCCTGGGGAACAACATTTCAACAACTCCCTCCCATATTCATTATAACCGCTCTCTATTGGCTTGCCGTTAAATCAATACATTGCAATTTAGGGACACAATTTGAGTATGGTTTCGCAAAACCTCTGATAAATTGCACCTCGGCACCGATATGGAACTCAATTTGACTTTTGTGGAGAAATCTTGTAATTGGAAATTCAAACACGAAGCTTCTCGGGCAGATAAAACTCTTCAATGTTTTCGGAATCCTGAAAAGTGAAGCTTTGCACTTCTTTTGGCCCCCATTAAAAAAAGAAATGTTTACATCGCTCTGGTTCTCCTCTCTCGCCTACATCAGGCTTGTCTGTTATGTTCCGAACAACTCACGTCTCTTGAAGTCTTTTGTGTGTGCGTGAGGAGTCATCGCTTTAGTTGTTCTGCTGAATGGGGCAGAACACGCAACCTGAACTGTGGGGGAGTGCTTTCAGTTCCCCCCCACAATCCATTCAGGTGGAGAACTTCCCTTCAGAACCCGACCTCTTGTTTCAACGTGCTGTTTGTCTTCGAGTGGGAAACGCACCGAGTTATTCCAACCAAATTATTCGGCTGTTTATTGCTGCTCATGCATCATTGAGTGTCTTATGGCCAGTTGTTGCCTCCAGTTTTAACGCCACTGTGGAATATGTGGTTTGGCAAGTTTAATAGCCGAGTTTGTTTTCGAGGTCATGCCTAATGATGTTCAGGATGATGGTGTTTGTGGGAATGATGCCGGCACTGCTATGGATTCAGATCTAATAATGATGAATCACAAGAACCCGGAACGAGTTTTATTTTTTTTTTAAATGTTTTTTTATTTAACCCATTGTGTGCACATGTAATATTGTCGTCATTTGAGCTTTTAATTGTGCCGCTTTTCAAGCTTAGCTTTGCAGCGCTGTATAGAATGCACTGTGTGGGGGAAAAAAAAAAAAAAAGTCTCTCGCGCACAGACACACTAATGCACAGACTGACATGTGCGCATACAATGAGCCGAGAGTGTTAGTTGAGATCTTCTCATGCCGGCTTGAGTGCATGTGTCTGCTTTCCGACTAAGCCCCACCCGTAAGCAGTTGGGCCTATTAAAAAGCCATTAGCTAAGCCCCCTTACATTTGATCTGGAATGAATGGGTGTCAAGATCGCTATACAAAGTCTGAAAAGTCGACTTGTTTATTATGATGACTTAGCTGCCACATCGCCAGGTTCTACAACTTCAGCTGCTTATGGGATGTCAGCGTGAAACATGGAGTGTGTTTCTGCTTCACGTGGCCCCTCGCCGTCTCAGCCGTCGCGTATTCCAGAGTGCGGTTGCTGGGTTCTGGTTACAAATGCTCATATTTCTGTGGCGTGTTGTGCTTCGGCTCTGAAGCGCGCTTTTCTCTAAATCTAACTCGCGTCTATTCTAGGCGACTTTTGCTTAAAATATATTCATGAACTACAGAGAGCTGATTGAAAGAATATGAAATAAATATGTGGCTGCTGAAGCTTGTGTGTCTGCACAGGTGGGTGTTGGTGTGTAGGTGCGTGAATGCGTCGGTGCAGAGGTGTAAAGATGTACTGAAAGTGCTCCTGTGAGGTGTGTGTGTGTGTGTGTGTTGGTGAACTTGGCAGCATGGGGATGGTCTCAGAGAACTCCTGTGGAGTGTGTGTATTTCTGTGTGATTGTGTGTGTGTGTGTGTGTGTCAACTTGGCAGTATCGCAGTGTTCCAGCAGAGCTCACATGGCGTTTTGTTGCATGTGTGTGTGTGTGTGTGTGTGTGTATGTGCGCACACACACTGCATTATGATATTGCCAGAGCTCCCATGTTGTCTCCCATTATGCTCTGATCCTGTCCCATGGTGTAGCGCAGCCATCCAGGGTTCAGTGCTTGTAGGGGGACAGCTGGGAATTATTGGAACTAAATAGGCCACTTTGATTGGCTGTGCCACTCCAGCCAGCGCGGCGCAATTGGTCGAGCTGGTTTTTATGTGGTAAATGTGATGGTGCTTCTTGTATCAGAGAGCGAGCGAGGGAGATAGGCAGAGTGAGAGATGGGAAGGATGAATGGATGAAGAAGGGAGATCTCTCTGGGTGGTTTGTACTAGCTTTGATCACTCCACTAGGACTTGACAAGCTGACTGACTACCACACACACACACACACACACACACACACACACAGACACACACACAGCAAGATATTTTTGCGGTCAAACAATGCTGCATTCTGTCTGCAATCTGTGTGTGTGTGTGCGTGTGAGTGAACTGTGTGTGTGTGTGTGCTTGGACAGGCGTTCATGGGAGTGTGTGAAAGGAAGTCTTTGACTGTGTCTGGGGTTGTTTTGTATAGAAGACCCTCCTGCTGCTAGCAGCAGCCTAGTGATGGCAGATTTCCCTCGCCCTCTCTGCCTTTAAAAAAAAAATAAAAAAATTCTTATCCCTGCTTACTCATCCGTAAATTTCATAGACTCTCACTTTAAGTGTGACCAATAATGAGGCGTTTTTCCACCCACCTTTTCTCCATCTTCATCCTTTCAGTCACTATCCTCTGTTAGCTGCTGAATGAGTTTTACTGACCTTTTTTTTTTTTGCTCCTTTCCTGTGGCCTTGGATGTTCATCTATTCACGGAGTACATTTTATGTCGCTCTCTGAAAACGCTGGAGTTTGTCTGTCTACCTACAGCTCTGCGCATTTTATATACGCTTTGCTTGAAGACAGCAATTACAGCTCAGCCTATTTCAAGAATCAAGAGCCTGAACTTGGCTTGTTTGTGCAGCAGCGGAGAACTCGTGTTTTTCTTTGGGAAAGACGAAATCCGGTTTTTGAAGACGTGCGGTTTTTTTTTCAAAAGGCTGTGTCGACAAACTGCGTCACACCACTTGCACCGTTTACTATCTCCCGCTCTCCGCAGGGGGAAAACCCGGGATGGAACATAAGAATGCATCGCTGTGTGCGATTTGTGTGTCGGCGAGCGTGCGTGTTTACTAGAGAGACAGGCTGGCTCGAGAAAAGAATAAAAAAGAGAAAGCTAAATGTTCTGAAACTGATTCCCAGCGTCTCCTGCTGTTAGGCCTAATTCCTTCTAGAGTTTCATGTAAAGATCTGGAATTATGAATTTTTCATGGCCTGCGAAACCTAAGGCCTCATTTGGTGCTCTCATTTCCAGGCTTTTTGTTTTACTTAGTTGTGTGTGTGTGTGTGTGTGTGTGTGTCTGTGTGTGTGGGGTGGTTGTACTGAGAAAAAGGCATTTGTTCCCAATCAATGGCCTACTATATAGTTCCCACTGGTCCCATGCAGCCCTGCGCTACAAAAAATTACAAGCCTGTTTGAGTGTTTTCATCTTTAAAGTTGGGTTATTATGCGACACTGTAGAATAAAACACATTTTAGAAAAAAAACACAACAGAATATTTTTTTATTTTTAACAAATCATCATCATAGGATTCCTAAAAGTTTGAAATTAGCTCGGTGGAGCTACGATAAATTCTCTCAATTTTACAGCATTCTTCGAGAAAAAAAAAAACCTCTCTGATCCCCGGAGTAAACAGTTGGACTCGGTGAATCGCTGCCACCGAGTGCCAGGCCGCAGATTTCTGTGCTGTTGTCCATCGTCTCAGTTCCTCTCTCTTGTCATTTGTCCCCATTTCTCTCCCTCTCTCTCTGACTCTATTTCTCATTTTCTCTGTCCCGCTTTTGTCTCTCCCATCTGCTACCTCTGGCATTCTGTTTGCCTTCTTACTTTTTAGCTCTTTTCTTTTTTTTAAAAAAAATTATTATTATTTCCTTCCTCTGCTGCTGCTGCTGTCTCTCTCCACTCTTTCTCTACTTAGATTTACACTGTTTAATTAGAGTGTAGCCAAAACAGTGGACATATTGTTGTGCTTCTGAACAGGGCCCACAAGCAGCAGGACATTTTGTGGTTGTGTGTATTTGTGTGTGTGTGTGTTTGGACACTAAAAGCTCATCAGTCAGCCAGAGGGAGGGAGTTTTGCCTACACATTCACACACACATATGTATGGGTACAGATAGATGGAAGTGAAGGAAAGAAAGCAAGAGACAGGTAGAGAAATGGAGCTCCTGCACCACGCCAGCTGCTCTCCATGGAAATCTCGCCCTGTATCTCTTTTGTTTTAAGGCCTCGCCTCTGTCCGCAGCCGGCAGCTTAGTGCTTTTCACGGTCTATATTTTCTTTTTATTTGATACCGTAAACCCCCCCCCTCCCTCCAGTAAATAGCGCTGGTCGGTTTATTTGCTTCAGAAACAACAAGCAGCACTTATTGGAGACAAGCGATTATGGGACACACTTTCTCTTTGTGTGAAAAGAACCAACTTCTGCCTCTTCAGCTTAATCCCCCCGTCCCTTCCCGTGTCTGCCCCTGACACTTTGGCTGGATTCATGCCAAAGCACCAGTCCGCCGCAACTCTCATATTAAAGGCTACAAACTTGAGATGTATGTAAAGTTTATTTTTTTAACATTATAATCCCAAATGCTGCATTGCACAGGTGTCACTCCTCAAACAGGCAGATACAAGGACAAACACACTTGTGCCCGACGACAGAACAATCCCCTCGAGGGCAGACACACGACCAGCAGATGGGTGTTGGGTGTTTTTTGGCCGAGCGGCGTGTTTGTGTGTCGGAGCAAGAGAGTCTTATTTGTGTCACCATGAATATGTAATTAAGCTGCCATTGAGAAAAGACGGCGTGCCGCGACAGGGGGTCCACGAGGCTGGGGACATGGGTCCTTTTTTTTGTATCCGCTGAAAGCTTGTTATGTGCATTGTCCTGTATCATTGAGAGAGAAGGAGGAAGAAAGAAAGAGGAATGAAGGGACAAGGTTTGAAGCAGAAGTGTTTGGATATAGTTGGAGAGAAAAGGGAAGAAAAAGACAGAATGAAGAAGGTGTTTTTCTTTCTTTCTGTCTTTTTTTTTCTTTTGGTGAATTTGACATTCACGCTCCTTTTTTGATAGGAAACAAAGCCGCACTGTAAAAGCCCATTCAACTCCTGGTTGAGTGTGGAGAGAGGATTGGGGGGGAAAGGAGGAGGAAGAGGAGGGAGCGAGAGAAAACGGGCTGAGTAGTGTTTGGAAGCAGCCTGAAGGATTAGTCTTTCTCTTCTTCGTGTCTTTCACCGCTACATTCTCTCTTCTTTTGTTAGTCTCTCTGTTTTTTTTCTTCTCTCTCTTGCTTCTCCTTTTCACATCCCTGTTTTCTTCCATTTTTTTCCCCCCTCCTGTTTTTCACTCTCGGTTCAGCCCCTCGCTCCCTCAACCCCAACAGTAACTCTTTTCTTTCCCCCCACACTCTCTCTCTCTCTTTCTGTGCCAAAACTGTCTGGTAATCTAGTGGTCCATCTGAAGGAATACGCGAAAAAACCTGAAACCATAATTACTATAATCACCTCTGTAACTTTTACCTCTTCGGCTTACGTCTGCATTTTGCACATGTGCATGCACACAAACCCGCACACAAACACATGAGAGTTATGCCTGTTTTGAAAGAGTACATTGTAATTCGGTAGGATGCCGTGAAAAAGGGGGATTTAGCCTGTGTTGTAAAAAAAAAAAAGGTTTTTGGTGGCCTGTTTTCCTGCTGTAGACATGATGTAATTTACTGTACTGTTCCCCATGTAGGCTTAGGAAAAACAAGGGCGTAACACACACACACACACACACAGAAAAGAGTGCACAAAAAAGTAATTCGTACAAAGGTGCACACACACACAAACGCACCCGGCACAATGGACATCCCGTATAGTGCTGCGAGTCCATTCACTTACTTTGGCTCCACACCAGTGTAATAACAAACCAGGTATATTTTACTCTGCGGGTGACAAGATTACGTGTAAGCAGTTTACTTTGATTCATTTGAACACAGCATCCTAAGTGGCTAATGAATATGGGCAGGACTTTGCTGACAAGGCGTGTTTTATGTGTCCTGTGTGTGCGTGTGCATGTGGATGAAATATCACATTGTTATTTTCCAGAATTATCCATGCACACAGCAGTTTTTTTTCTTCTTTCTCTCTCTTCCCCTCCCACCCAAGAGGAACACAGGTAGGAAGGCGCTGTAGGTGGAGAGCGGAGAGAGAATAATGACTCTCCACTCTAAATTTTGCTTCCCGAAATCTTTTTGTTCTTCTGGGAAAACATGGATCATAGAAGGAGGAAACAGTCAGAGGAATGTTGAACGAGTGGAAGTTGGAAAGATAAATTGGCTTGGATATCGGGAGAATAAGTGCAAAGATGATAATTAATTACAGCTTTCGGAGCGATCTGATGAAACGTTAAAACCATCACTGTCACTTTTAGGGTTACGATTACTTGATGCTGCAGCCAGTGCAGAAGTAGCTTAAGGTGCAATGCCACTGACGGCCACTAGGGGCTAAGAAATTCTAAAAACGTCACTATGTCTTTAGAAATCCTAAATAAGTAGTTTTTTTTTTCCAACTAGTCGTTATGGTCTGAGATGCTAAATTAAGCTGTCTAAACATTGTGCTCTTGGCCAGTTTGGAAATTACTGCTCTGTTAATAACATATAAAGGCTTCAAGTGTCTGTCAAGCTACGACTTTTAGAACTTCTGCTTGAATAATAGAGTTACTTTCATTCAGCCGTCCACTATTTTTGTGTGAGAATAACGAGAAACCCCGCAGGATGCTGCCACGCAAGTCAAATGTCTGTACTTAATCATGCACCTGTTAGCATAACGTAGCTAAAGTAGCTAACTTTAGCCTGTGTGTGTGTACTGGCCAGTGTTTCTGCTAAGCTAGTTTTTTCTTGGGTCGTAGAAAACGCAGCCTGTTTGAAAAGCAACTCCCAACGCTCCTTGTTTGGGAGGCGCTGGCTCCAAACAGAAAACGCTAATCATAAGCTATAACTCTTGGCTTTAAATTGGCCCCAGTGTAAACCAATGGGTAATGTCACACCTCGCTACTTCCATCTTTGTATAATAGAATATTGATTAGCTTTATGGTCAGGTTAAAGGTTTGGGCCTCTAGAGGTCCTGAATGAAGATATGGTCTACTCCCTTAATTTAAATGAGTTTGAGAGTGAGACGTAAGTGGCTCTTTGTCAGATAACGAGAACAAAAGACAAGCGTGTAACTGTTGTACAGATAAGATCAGGCTGTTTTTGACCAGAACCAAATGGAGCTGTTTTTCAATTAAATATCAAAGAAGACAATGAATGCAGTACCTGATGCAATGCTGGCCTCAGGTACTCATTGTTGGTGTGTGTTTCATGTTTATATGTCCTGATGGGGACTTTAACCCGATTGCACAGGAACCTCAGGGGACCTGTTTATCTGTGGGGACAAAAATGTGTCGAGCTTCCCTTTTGATTGTCAAGACTTGGTTTTCGACTTGAGGTAAAGTCAGAGTAAAGGCCTGGGGGATGCATGAGTGAGACTCACTGTGTCTTTGTGTGTGTGTTTCTTACACTGGCCGAGGTTAAGTGATAAAGCTGAACTTTTAACAACATAAAGTTTAGCTTTACTTTGTTCCAAAGTGGAACTAGCTCTGGGCTAAAACTGTTGGCTGGCTTGATATTAAAACAGAGTAAAGAGTTGCTCTGCCCTTGTTGAGGACTAATAGAGCTTATTGTTGTCTGTGAGGAAAGCTGGTCTGTGTGAGTCAAAGGTACCAGTTCTGTACAAGAATGTTTTGGCTCGAAGAAAGATGCTCAAGTGGTGTTGCCCTGCTTCATTACTTGTTGCCCGGTCAGACAGATTTGGGATTTTGTCTCCCTCAGGTTATTCTTTTACATTATGATGGTGTGCATGTGATACCTTGTGTTTTATAGAATGGATTTTGAATGTCTCCTGCATCTTTTTTTTGGTGTGGAGAGCTTTCTTGTTATTCTTATCGGGTAATTACTTGCAGTATGGATAAAAAGATGACAGGTCACTGGGATACTGGTGTCATATTAAAGAAGAATGTATACTACACCTTTGAATGGCAAGTTCTACCTGCCAAGTACCTTTAAAACCTGTATTTATACTGCATGTATGCACAATAAGTGAATCGTTGCATTTTTTTTAAAAAGGCGATTTGACCGAGGTTCATCCTGTTTACTATTTAAGTCTTTTAAAAAATAAAAAAAAAGCCTTTAAACAGTAGCTTAAAAAACTCCAAGGGTCAACTGCTCCCTGCCAACTTTAGAAAGCACTGAGTCAGCAGCTGGTGGAGATAATCAGATATTACTTTTTTGGGAAAGACTCTCTCCAAAGAGGCTTAAAATTAAATGGGGGTGATGATGAGGTCAATGGATGAAGGCTTTACACTTGTTTTGAATGATTGAGAGATTTAAAATCTTCTCTCCTACAGTGTCTCACAAACCTCCGAGTGAAAGTCAGTTTTTATTATGGGCACTCAACATTGTGACTCAGCAGCGCGGCTATAAAAATACAGACCTACTGACTTGTTTTGTTCTGTTGTTTATAGCATGTTTCTGCTATGCTTTGTTTTCATTGATTTCACTCCCACACAGACTTTGTGTGTTCAAGTCCATGCATGTGTATGTGTGTGTGCGCACACACGTGTGTGTGTTAACTCGGTAGCACTGCTCCTCTGAGCCCTCCAGCTCTCTGGGCTGTATCATCTTACAACATTTATTCATGTAGGTTTAAAAAAATATAATCACAACAACAAAACAACCTTTAGATTGACCTTTGGATTGAAAAATGTCTCCCTCTGTCACTCTCTTTCCTGTTCCCTCTGCTTCTGGTATTTTGTATTTCCATCCCCAAGGATATCTGTAAAGCTGAAGTTCCACTTTGCTGCCAATATTTTTGGTGAATGTTCCTGATCAAAGGACAGAAGTATTGGATTTAGTCTGCTTATGTGTATATGCAGTATGATGTAAATTAAAGAAATGCTCTGCGGTGTCACTTATTGTCTTGACATTCTGTTTCGAGACTTTAAATTAGCAGATGGACATGACAAGTTAGAGTGATGGCATGATGACAGTTTTGCTCTTCACTGATGACTAATATTTAACTGTTTTCCTATGACAGACTTGTTTAAATGACAAACTTCATTAAGAATGTGACGCTAAGCACAGAATTTAAAGCTTTACTGTGATGCCTCATTGTTTCGGTCAGGGATTTAAACTCCCCTACTTCAATCATGTTTCTTTCATCACACATCCTTAAAAACGCATCAACACTTTAAATTTAAATCAAAGATGGACTATATTTGACACGTTGTTCATGAAGCACTGAGGTGTCACATCATTATCTGCTCTGGTAGGATGGAAACTGGGACCCCTTGCTGTCATCTGACAGCTGATGAAATCGAGATGTAATTGTACATGGAAGTCACATGCAGACACACACATGCTTTATCTGAGGAAATTAGAATGGTGCAGCATGAAGAAGTTAAACAATGCCGGAGATAAATTGGATGTCAGATATGTAGGGAACTGACAGACTTTCATCTGTCAAATCATAGAAGTTTTTAATTATGCATTTTTTAAGCACACATGTTGGTGCAGTGGTTTGCACTGTCGCCCCACAGCAAGAAGGTTCTGGGTTCAACCTGGCTGGTTGAGGCCTTTCTGTTTGAAGTCTGCAGGTTCTCCATGTGCCTGCATGAGGTTTTCTCCCGGTGCTCCAGCTTCCTTCAAAGACATGCATGGTATGCTAACTAATTCCAAACTGGTCATAGGTGGACTCGCAACCTGTCCACTGTCAGCTGCGATAGGCTCCAGCTCCCTGTGACCCTCTACAGGATAAAGCATGTATAATAACATGATCTATCATATACTGCTGTAATGGATGTACAGAAAGAAAAAACACTGAAGCAGAAAAGTGCAACAACTTGGACCATTTTCTGATCTTAGCCATTCTTTTATCAAAGAATTTACAGTGCTGCTTTGATGTTGTAAACAACTTAGTCAGTAATGAGGAACACTGTTTTACTCTGTCTGGAGCAGCGCTGCTTTTAATCAAGAGGGTGTGCGTATATTGGTGTTCTCACAACATCATTTAGCCCTAATGAATGACTATATTTTATTTTATTCCATTTTATTTTTGGTTGGTTACAACATGGAAGTTGTTTGCCCTTTTCCTGCATTATAGCAAATATGGTCCACTATCACTTGTGACTGCAGATGATTCAATTCAAATTAAAAGTTTTGTGCTTATGAGGCGTCACCAGCAGTTTATACCAACAAGTAGAGTTTTACTTCTGTTTGATGATGTGTTGATTTTTTAAAGAAAACCTTTTCCCCGCATGTAAGAAATTCAATTCTATGCTTGTCAAACTGAAAAATAGCCTGTTTTGTGTTTGGACATTTTGGCCTGAGCGACTTTGTTTTGTGGATGCAGACTCCTACTGTGGCTTTTGAATCTTGATACAGTTTTTGGGGCCAGCACACACTTTGTACTGATTGGCTCTCTTTCCACTGAAATAATAAAAACTAGTTCCAAAAGTGAGAAAATGTCCTCACAGTAGTAGAGTCCACTATTTAATGAAGTGCATGAACAGACCACAGTGACACGCAGGTGTTTCATGACTGGGATCCAGCACGAGTTGTTTTTACACACATGCTCAAATCAGACTGATATTTCTGCTTCTTTTCTTTGCCTTTTTTGTTTGTCTGCTGCCATCATCGTCATATCCCCGAGGCACAGCTGGTGTAGTGGTGCAGCAACGGTTTTTTCGATCACAAACTGGCTCAGTGTCCAATGACATGTGGCTCAATTGGCACACCAGTACTTCGAAAACACACACACACACACACACACACACACACACAAACACACACACCGCACACACGGTACACTAAGGGACAAGTGTCTCAGCCCTGTTCAACACTAGCATACAAGGGGGTTTCCAGGCAGGGCAGCCAACACACACACACACTCGCACACACACACACACACACACACAATGGCACCGACTGGTTAGTTTGGCAGTTAAAGTAGAAGTGTGGATAGACACTGTGTCTCCATATGCAGTAGCTGTTGTGTTCTTGGCAGGTTTTTGTATATCCTGTCACTCTCTTGGACCATGTCTGATATTTTGGCAGTTGGAGTTTCAGAAAGGCGGGAAAAGCCACCTGTATAGCTGCAGCAATTCATTATCCCCATTATCCTCACAAAAAGGCACATCTCTCAGCATAATTACCTTTGTGCCAATTTTGTTTGTTTGTTAGGTATCAAGGTCAGCTAGGGATAGTGCGTCTGTGTATATTAAAGTTAGTGTATATGCAGTCATTGTGCTTGTTTTCACTGTTTGAGCTTTGGGGTCGTGTGACAAGTCAACCAAACCTGTGCACAATTTTTAACTTTATTTGTTCCATTAATTAAAATTAGAAGTTAATTGAAATGCATGTAGTAATTAGTGTGACCATTTCTTGCCATGTTAATATCTTCTAGTGAGGTAGTGCTGCTGATGTTTGTGCATCTCCGTCTCCAACCGCTCCAGAGTTCCTCCACTCCATGCCTGGACGTCCACCTCAAATAAATTGGTTGCAACTGTACCGGCTGCACACAATCGTAACACTGTTGCCTACTTGTTGAAATGTACTTCATGGAATGCACTGTGTGGCAAGCGGCCATCTGTAAACCATATATTTTGCGTTTGTGCCAATGACATCATATGTATGGGGTTACGTTCTCTTACAGTAGATGAATGAGCGCGAGTCTTATGTCATCGTGTCACAGCGCGGTTATTCCACCACATCAAAAGAACATGAAATAAGTGTCTGTGAGCCACTCTGTGTTTTCTCAGCACGCTGTCCATCTCTGTTCTTCTTTTACATTGTCTTGCGTCTGCTTCTTCTTCTTCTTCACCCCCCCTTCTCTCTCTCATCTTTCTCCACTTCGGTCCGAGTCGCTTCCCTCGTCTCCTTTCTTCCTTCCTTCTTTCCTTCCTGGGGGAAGAGGAGATTTAAACTTTGAACAAAAGACAGAAGGAAGAAAACTTTGCAGAAACATTTGAAGTGTTTTTCCCCGTTCTCTGTTCTGAGAAATGTCATCCACACCCAAGGAACAGTTTCAAAAGAAGCAGAAAGTAGCTGACTAAAGCCAGACAATGCCCACGGCTCCCTCTAGCTCCTCCAAATCCTTGTATTGTTGCTGTGGTTATTTGTGTTGCTTCTTCCTCTGGGCCCCTCAAGGGTTTTGGTTTATCTCTGCTCGCTGCTGAGGTCTTGTCAGAAAATGAGGGCAGGGCTGCCGTTTTGGCCTCAGGTCAACTTGCAACTCACAAAAGTTTATTTTTAGTTTGAAAATGAACTGAAACTCACGGCTAATGACAAACATGTCAGTTTTGAGTTGACATTTTGTGTTTTTTTTTTCCTCCGACTTCGCAGCGTTTTACTGTATTAATTCAATGGTTGCGAGCTACAGGAAGAACACTGACACAGTTCTTCAGAAATCATTACCTGCTCAACAGGCAGCAGCAAGTCACTCGTCTTGAATTTCTTCCAAAACAAAATGTTTGACAGTTACGCATGTGGTCCATGATTTAATGAAAACACTGCACAGAATATTGCCTTTTACGATGGCGATCATCAGTAAAAAGGTGTTCGTTAGTATTTATTTTCTTTAATTGAGCAAAAGCTAGCGGTTGGAAGCGCAGCGCTATTAAGTTAAAGAGTTCAAATTTTTGTCATTTGCCATTTAATCCTCATCTGGACGACACCTGTGCTGCAGGATTCAGAGGAAAAAGAGCAGTCCTCACCTTCCCAGGATAGTTTCTTCTCACTGTGCTGTCGTAGAGTTTAGTTTAAGTCCTTTAAGCTTTTAGTTCCATCACTTTTGGTCTTCAGAAGTGAAGGCGGGGAGGTGTGTCCGATGAATTATTTACAGAGCCCAGAGTTAAGATAACAAAATGCTGTGGAGTTTCAGACAGGCTGGTGCCATTAGGGTTATGCAGACTGTGCGGTGACCTGAACGTTAGAGGACCGGCGTTTAGGGAACTCCTGACGTCATAAATTACATCTTAGAAGATCTGTCGTTTGAAATGACAAAAAAAAAAAACACATTTTCTTGAGCCTACTTGAACATCTGTGTCTTAGATATTTTCCATACAATGCACAGATTTTTATAATTTACAACAAATCCCACAAATACTTGGAATATTACCCCGCTGACATTTGAAGTATTTCTCAAGAAAATGTCAAATGGTTTCGGCAGTATGTGGCTGATATTAGGGGAGCCACTAATTGAAGGCAAGACACTTCCCCCTCCCCAAAAAAAAGACTCAAGTTCAAAGGGTGTCTCAGTTTTAAAGTGTTGTTTCAGGCCTTGGATCCTCTATTTTGCCAGACGTCAATACTCTAAACAAGACCCTCTAATCTGTGGAAACCAAACAGATTGTATTCAGGTTTTGTAGACCAAGTGTTGCAACCAGTTTGTCTGTAGAAAATCAATCAAGGCAGATTTACCATCTCTCTCATGTCGGATACGTAGAATTGGTTAACACACACACACACCAGGGGGGGAAACACACACACACACACACACACACACACACACTCATGCACGAGCACACACACGTGTCTCCGAGGTCTGCTTAAGTGGACATTTAATCATCAAGGACCTTTTCCTGCTGGCTGCTCCACTGAGTGGGTCACACACACACACACACACACACACACACACACACACACACACACACACACACACATTGTTCCTTGGTGTTGCAAACACACACACACACACACACACACACACACTCCGCTCGCGTGGCAGAGTATTGATTCTCAGTGTTGTTCTTGTGCTGTTGGTTAAACAAGACAGTAATAATGGAGCAACATTGTTTAGTCTGCTTATTGAACTGTGACTGGCCGACATTGATTGTTGTCTCCTGCTTTGGGAATGTTTTTGTGTCTGCGCGTACGTATATATGCGACTGTGACTTTGCGATGCGGGTAGCTGTGGGTGCTCGGGTGTGTGTGTGTGTTTGCCGTTGGCTCGGACAAAGGAGAAGGAGGAACTATTGCACTGAGAGAAGATTTCTTTTCTTTTCATTTGCTTAAGCTCCTTTCAGTAATTTCTCTGTTTTCTCAGTAGGTTGGAGGATGAGGCTCAGTCAAGGCTGCAGCAAATTCGCAGAGAGGATAAAGCGGAGGAAGACAGAGAGGGTGGTAGAAAGAATTAGTAAAAGGTAAATAGTCACCGGGGTGTTTGACAATACCGACTACAGACAGAACTCGGCGAGAGAGACGAGGGATAAAAAGAATGAGAACAAGGTTGAGCGGGTTGCCAAGAAAAGGTGAGAGGAGAAGAAGAAGAGGAAGAAGAAGAGAGGAGCGGATAAAAAAGCAAGAAAAACTCAGGAGAGAAGGGAGGAAGGGGAGCTACATGTTACATTTCAGTGCCTCTGTCAACTTCAGGAGCACTATTTCAGTCGTATTTCATATCTGCGCTACTTATACAAGATCTATAAAAATCACTGCAGCATCACTCATATGTCTGATTCTGAAAATAGAGCTGTGTCGTATCCTAGAGCTACAGTTTAAGTCAACGAAGGCCGAGCACATCAGCGTAGTTTTACCACTGATGTGTACATTTTGCAGCTAATTAGTTTGGAGCTGTTTCTTGACGATCACACTGATTCAAACTGAGCATTTATGAAATAAATGCTGTGTTTTTTCACCAGATTTTTCAGGCCCTTTCAGAGTAAAGTTGACATTCAGACTTAAGATTAGAAGTTTTCGTGTACACATTACCTTCACGGCTATGTCATGGTGTGTTTTCTTGCTACAGAGTATCATCCATCCATCCATTATCTATACACCGCTTAATCCTCACTAGGGTCATGGGGGGCTGGAGTCTATCCCAGCCGACGTAGGGTGAAGGCAGGAGACACCCTGGACAGGTCACCAGTCTATCACAGGGCTACACTTAGAGACAGACAACCAAGCACACTCACATTCACACCTACGGACAATTTAGAATCACCAATTAACCTCAACATGTTTTTGGACTGTGTGGGAGGAAGCTGGAGAACCCGGAGAGAACCCACGCTGCACGGGGAGAACATGCAGAAAGATTCCGGTGCCCCCACCAGGACGCGAACCGGCAACAGTGCTACCCACTGCGCCACCCTGCAGCCCTACAGAGCATCATGTAGTGCGAAAATAAAAGGATGCGATTAAGTCATCATAAACGTATCTGAATGATCCATACTGTATACCCAAGTCTTATTGTGTTATTAACTTTTGGATTGCCATCCTTTAGGCTTCAAAAGATTTCACCGAGCTTCGCGCATTTCCATTTATCACGAGCTGTTTTGATATTACACAAGGTTATGCTGTCTAAGATTTCCATGCCTAAAGCTCTACAACGATCCATGAATAATTCATGATAGTTCAATATTGAAATTGGTCATTTGTTTCCATGCCAAAGCTCTGTGAAAGGAGAATTACAGAATGCTTTGGCACTCAATAATGAATCATCAAGATGTTTTGATTTGACACTGAGAGCATCTTGTATTAGGTATGTTTTATTATAACGAACAGAGACTCCAAAGCAACCCAGACGTTTTAGCACTCCCCCCCCCACCACCACCACCACCACCCGCCATCGCCGGCTCAGCAGCTGAATTGGTCTCTCTGAGACTCACAGAGGGAGATGCTTGGTCTGCATTTTCAGGTCTATCATTAAAGCTCTTCCTGGTTTTCTGGAAATACACATGCATGGTCACATACAAGCTCATACACAATTATCCAGTAATGTATGCAGCACGCTCAAGCACAGTTTGGTGTACACAATCTGGAGCAGACATTCACAAGTCAGTGGGTTGTCTCTTAAATGACACTAAGTGGTTTATAGCTATAACTATAAGCCCAAACAGTTGCAAATGAACAATGTGATGCTCCTCAAAAAATAAAAAAAAATTGTCATAATGGGAACATACTCTGGGACTTCCTGACAGTTTCAGTTTTTAAATCATAAAACTGAAAAAAATATAACTAAAATAAAAACAACTCACTGCAGCCAAAGCTGACTTTGTGTCTTGAAGCTGTGGCGGGTGCATTTTTAAGCTGTTTAGGATGCTGCTCCAGTCTCTTTCTTTTCTCACTTTCTCATTCTGTGTCTTGTTCCCCACTTTCTTTCTTTATTTCCACCATTTCAGCATTTTTTTCTCCTCCAGCTGTGAAGGCCAGAGGCACCGTCCCAAGGGGGAGCGGCCCGTGTTTATGTGTGTGTGAGAGCGAGTTCGAGAGATTGTGAATATGCAGAAGTGTCTGAGAGAGGAAGATAGTGAGACGTTGAGATTGCATGAGAAAGGGATTGTGTGTCTCCTTGTGTGCACGCGCGTGTGTGTGTGTGTGTTTGTATGTGTACCGCCGTTCCTCAGCCTCTCTAATTGGGACATGGGTTCTGTCTGTGCTTTGCACCAGCCATTTTGATGTAAGTCCCACATGAGCATCGCTGTAAATCTTGATAATGGTATTAAGCTTGTCGAGCCGTTCTGGGACTTTAGCCTGCAGTGCGTGCATGCGTGCAGACACAAACACAAGCGCACACACACATACACACACACGTAGAGGCAGGAGGCTGGTGTGGGCATTGCTTATTAAAGTAAGAAAGACCCACATGTGCATATACACTGTCGCCCAAACTCTGCCTATTATTGTAACACAGACAGACCTCTGTGGCACTTACGACAGCTTACTACCTGCTATAAATGTATTTCAGAGAGCTGTGGGGAGACGTATGGATGTATGCATACACTGCGCTTACACTTGTGCAAAATAGGCTACAAATTAAGCTCAGTTCAAAGACAATGGCTTTATGCAGAATCAAAGTGCTGAAATTCTAATATATCAGCACATTGCAGACACATTTGGGCTGGGAGAAGGTAGTTGAGCAGGAGCTGATTAAAATGCACTGCAAAATGATTTGACAGATATTAAATGACACAGTGCTTTATGCTACGGAGCTGGTTAGACATGTTCTTTTGCTGAAAGTGTCACAGCAATATCGTCCCGTCAGCATATGCAGTGGGCGACGTGGGGAAATTACAGCATGGCTTGATTGGTTTGAGTGGCTGTAACTGTACAGTGAAAGCGCCGAATTTGTTCCACTACCTCAGCTGGTTTCAGACATATTGAGGCTAGCAGGAGACATCGTTTTATTTGAAGCCTCTGCCTTCCAACTCAGCTTGGTGGTTTTGCGCTTTTTGGGAGACAGTTGGTCCATAATAACATAATAGTAGTGACTACTGTCAGCACCCTGCAAAAGAAAGAGAGAGTTATGTCCAGAACTGTTTTAAAAAAAAAAAACACCCAAAAAACAAGAAATCTTGCCTTGAAAGAAGTGGAATTATACCTTCCACTCGGCTGATTCTGTCACTTGTTTTTGCCTTTCATGAATGCATAAATGACTGGGTTGTCAAGTCGCTGCGATCTGTAGTGAAACTAGCTGGAATTGAGCTTGTATCGAGACGTTTTAAGAGAAATTTTTAATGAGGCATCAGAAAGCGATTTGGCTGGCGCATCTCTTTGAATGCAAATGTTTCCATCTCCGCAACTTTAAGGCAGAGAAATTACATCACAACAAGCTCCTTGATTTCTGCTCGAATTGTCTCGTTGATTTGAAACAAGTCGTACCGTGATAGGCGATTCCTGGGATATTATCTGACAATGGAGGGAGCGTAATTGGCTTTAATATCGCAAGATACGCATCATAAGTCTGCGTAAATCAACAAACATCATTTTTGCAGTGCATTTCAAACGGCGTGTCGACTATATTGCTAAAAGTATATCAGCAGCCTGTCCTCTTGTCTCCCTGCAAATGCAAATGTTGTACCAGCCAAGTGCCGTAAAAGCTAATGAGAGTAATGGGGTCTAGTGTACTCAGTGATAGGCTCGACATAAAGGGAATATGTGGGGGTTAGACGTGCTGTAATATATGGGAATATAGATGGCTGCAGCTGTTGGTGCTGGCTCAGGCTCAGGTTCTATCTACATCTCTCAAAGCAGATAGAAAACATTACGATGCTGATGATGATGAGGAGGAAGAGAATAAATAAGAGGAATACTGAAGAAAACCAGTAAAAAAAAGGTTTTTATTAGAATTTTTCAAGAGACTTTTCAAACTGTCAAACAAAATCCGATGAATTCACTCGGTGCTTATTGACAGAAGCACCTATTGACATAAAAAAAGAGCTACAGTGTCAAATATTAAGGACGTCTTCCACTGGGATTTTAATCAGAGCAGCACATCAGTAATGTCTTATCAGTGTCCAGAAAACTCTTGATAAAACGTGTAACTCCGCAGCACAAAGTCAGCCTTCGATTGGCAACTTGGAAGGGCAGCGAGAGCACGAACGAAGCATTTAAGCATTTCTACATGCAGTTGAATACACTCGAGCACTCGGTCCTCCTGCAATTCCCTATAATCCCTCTCCTTAACAAATTGTCTGAGAGTTTAGAGTTTGTTAGGGGAAACAAGGGGGAATTTAATCGGCATGACACCAGCAGGGGAATCTAATAAAGGAGACACCAGTGGGGCTTGTTTAATGATTTTCTCCTTTAGCCTTTTTCAATTAGGGTACCTTGTCGTGATCTCTGCTGAGTCTGTCATTTTTTTTTTTTTGGCTCTCTGTCTGAGTGCATTTCTCTCTCTTCTTACCTGTCTGCTCGCTGCTCTCTGACTCTCTTTGTGGGACTATTTGGCCTTCTGGAGTTTTTCCCTGTCGCCTAAGCGAACTTGTAATAAGGTATAATAATAACTGGCGTGCAACTTCTTTTCATTATTATATACGGGGCATATTCAATTTCTTTAACACATTACTGAGTTTGTAAAGTCCTACAGTGAGGTTAGGATGAGGTTAGCGTCAGCACAATGTGTTGCCTCGAGCTGTATTGTTAGCATTCAGACCAAAAATAATAAATAAAATAAATAAAAAGAGGTGCATTGGTGTGAATGTGGTTCTTTCGGTACTGTTGGTTAAACACGAGCCAGCAAGGTCAGTTTATGACATAGCATACGGTTCAGGGTGCTTTAGAATATTAAAAAGTAGGATCTGATTGTTATATGACTGATCCAGAGTAGCTACAAGTAGTTTTTTAATTAGAAAAGTCAGTGTGATCAGTAATAGTTTGTTCTTTGAGTCACGACAGGCTGCCATCTTCAGTTTTCGTGCCACATCTAGTGTCACCTCACATTAAAATGGTTCTGATCATTTTCATGCAATGAGGATTACAGATTTTAAATCCATCCATCCATTATCTATATACTGGTTAATCCTCACTAGGGTCGCGGGGGGCTGGAGTCTATCCCAGCTGACTTAGGCAGGAGACACCCTGGACAGGTCACCAGTCTATCACAGGGCTACACTTAGAGACAGACACCAATTAACCTCAACATGTTTTAGACTGTGTGGGAGGAAGCCAGAGAACCCGGAAAGAACCCACGCTGCACGGGGAGAACATAAAAACTCCGACCAACGAACCGGCGACCTTCTAGCTGTGAGGCAACGATGCTAACCACCGCGCCACCGTGCGATTTTAACTTCAGGAAAATAAAATGGTTTCAGAAAATGACCCTGAATTGATCAAAATTGGTATCAGGAGAGCAAAAAAGTCAGATTAGTGTGTTCCTGTCTGGGAAATTATCTTTTTATTTGTCATTTTGATGAAGTCTGAATGAGCATTTGTTTGGTTCATCAATGTTTGTAGCAGAGCGGGTTCAACTGAGTGACTGGAAACACTAATGTGAGGCTTTTCCTCAGTGACCAACGTCTTATTAGCGGGATGGGCTACAAAAGAAGACAAAACTGAGTGGGTGTCTGCAGCTGTAGCTAACGGTGCCACTGTCTTCTCAGGTTCACTAATTTTTAGAAATGAATTTCAGAATAAGCCGGTAACTCTAGCAGCAGCAGCAGCCGCCGCCTGCATTACACATGCATGGTGCTGCTGAGCTGAATGCATTTCTGTCAGCTGCTTGACAGGATTGAACTTTTATAGCAAATGGTTACACAGAGTTGGCAGCTCTTTGAAGAATCTCTCTCAGAATCTGAGCAACAAGGATACACCATCCTAATAAACAGGCACGAAAAATCGCATTTTTGGTTTAATCAGCAACACCAGAATCTTAAAACTCAGGAGGATGTTGAGGTGGTGGCTGCAGCAGCAAATCATACTGAGAAGTGTTGAGGTTTATTGGCCACGCTGTACACCCACATGAGTGTGTTTATAGGCAGCTTGTCATCAAATGCAAGCTAATTTTTCTTAGACCAGCATTGACTCTTGTGTGGTCACTCCTGTGTGTTTGTGTTGACTATAGTGCTTGTGTTTGGCTGTTCAGCTTTGGGGTATAGGGTTTGGGATTACATTTCAGGCTGCTCCGTGCCAAGAGGGGATGACATTGGTTGCTTCTAATTTAGTGCCATTTGTTGACTCAAATCTCCAGATACTGTAGAAGAGGTGCGCAGCAGGCTAACTGTGGCACTGACGAGATTTATAAAGGAAATGAAACCGCTTATAGGTTGAATTTCTAAACTGAGCTTCTCTGACCTTCTGTCAGTCAGTAGGTCGCATTACTTCTGACCCATTAGCTAACTGGTACTCCTGCTCTGATCTGCCCTAGCAACATGCCCCCCCACCCTACCCACCCCACCCAGCCTCCCGCCATCCCTCTCTGTCACTTTCTTTCTCCCCTTGCTCTCCATATGTATCTCATGTCCTGAAGATGTGTCATACCTCCACGTCTGGACTGTCAGGGAGGTTTATGTCTTCATTCTGTTACCGTGGGTGACAAGCCAGCCCGTTACTCCAGGTGACAGGGCATTCCGTTACCTCCGGTGGCGGGGCGCTCCGTTTCCCCCGGTGACAGGACATTCCGTTGCCCACGGTGACAGGGCTGGGAATCATCAGGCTTCAAGCAGGAGCGCGGAGCTGGCGTGGCATGTGCGGAGGAGAGAGGCCGCACCAGGGGGCGATTTTCGTTGTGCGTTTGTGTGCATGGTAACGGATGTGAGCGTTTGACTTTTTAAGTATTTATTTTTTTTTGTGTGACTGCATTAAATTTTTTACCTGCCAGACGTCCCTACTTGTATATTGATTCCGTGCAGGAAAAAAAAGGAGAAAACGTTCGGTGGCAAGAGTAAATCAGAAGGCGAGAAATGAACACAAGTCACCCAGTGTGTGCGCCTGTGAATGTGTGTGTCTGTGCTCCTGGAGAAATGGGGAGTAAAGGGCAATGGGGAAGCGTCGCTTTAGGAAACAAAGAGTAAAAGGGCAGCGAAGGGTGAAGAAGGATGCACTTCACAGAGGAGAACCAGCGCAGCATGACTGTGTACTGCCCTAAATCTCTAAACCATTTCCCTAATTTATTCACTATACCTGCTGCTTTTGTCTTAGAAACAACTTCAGCTCGACCGAATTAATATTATTAACCTTTAATGGGCAGTCGAACCCGACTCGATGGGGAGAAACAGGCAGTGACAGATTTAGAACTGCAATGCTGTAAAATCATTTCTGCTCGAGATGACAGAGCGAGTGTGCTTCAGAGTTCGCAGACAGTTGTATGTCATTGCAGGACTCGCAGTGGGAGGGCAGCTATAAATCAGAAATTGGATCCCTGGACCTCAGCAC
>NW_007578210.1:384992-438822 GCF_000690725.1 Stegastes partitus | reverse complement strand
TTGAGCATGGGGGTGGAAACATCACTCACAGCAAACATCAAAATCATGCTTAGGCTCAGGAAAAATGCAGCGCAAAAGTTTGCATTAATCTTTGTGAGTGATGACAATTTGTAATTAAATCATGTTCAACCAGCCAACTACAGTGAGTGATGAGGAATTAGTGTTTCCCCCACTATCAGAGTATTTTTTATGAATTTAATCAAATTCCATTTTAATCATCTTTACCACATGGAATTGTCCATGAATGTTGATAAAGGGAAAGAGGATTTTAAATTCTGAACTCAAGCTGTAAAAAAATGAAGCCATCAAACCAATTTCCTTAAGTTACCTGAACTTATTGTCATGAACTTGATATCTTAATTTCTTTAAATTCGGCACAAACATTAAATTGGCCTCTAGCATGAAACAATTTGATTTTGATGATAAAAGATCAAGAGCACTGACACTTCAACATTCAACAACACTTCTTAGGAACAGAAAAAAAAACTAAATTAGTGACATGATTTTAGTCGCTAACCTTAGAACTGCGGAAATAGATCTTTGGTGCTGCCAGGTCAAACGATGTTAAACATCCAGAATTTGTAGCTTTTTGGCTCTAAGGTTCATATTTAAAGCCTTGTCACAGCTACAGCTTTTTGTTTTACCATAATCTGGTTCATTGACCAAGCATGTGAACAAATATAAGTAGTTTGAGAACTGAGGAGGACTCTCGGATCAATTATTTCAAAAAGCCAAATAGAAGTTCAGTTGCCTTCAAAAGCACTTAGGATCACCATGACCTGTATGACTGAGGATCTGCACAGACAAGGGGTTTGTTTCTTGTTTCCCCCAATGACCTACTAAGTTCAAATCTTCACTATGTATAATACAGGAGTGTGGACAGACATAGATGCAAACTGCAATTTACTTAACTGGTGGAGGTACACAATCAGGAGACCATAATTCTAGCTGTTAAGTAGCTGATGTGCTATTCAGAATGTAAAACTCCTAACATGCTGTTTTCCTGGCAGCAGAGCCGTACAGTATATATGATAATCCCGAAACCACAAGATTGCACTGCTGCTACCTCGTGCTACACTCACTCATTGATTATACAATAACACCAATTTGGGAATATGAAGGTGGTTGAGGTAAGGCTGACCGTCATGATCTGTATGTGTGAGAGTGTGTGTGGGCCACGAGGAAGTCCCTGTGGTCTGGAGCATATGTCTGGCCTTGCTAAAGTCACAGGGTTAAGTAGGATTCAGACCAGGGAATACACTGCTGCAGCTCTGGCACTGATACAGCAGTAACACATGCATGAGTGCTCAGAAATATCAGAGGCCGATAAGAGCGTAAACGGCCACATTAGGACTACACTTACACTCAAACACATCCATCTCATGCCTACATCCATCACTGTAACAACAGATCTGTCACAAAATAGTACAATACAAGAGTTTTATGTTTGGTTTGGCAGTTTAAATTGTCTGTCCATGATTAGCCTATTTAGTGAAAACAAACCCTGTACCTGTCTGGTGGCACTCATGGCAAAGTTTAGGCTACAAGGAACATCTAACAAGTGAAGAAATATAATATAACAAGTATAATTTATGTCGTAAATGCCCTGCCATCCACACTGGTACATGAGCACATGGAAATTCATACACACAACTACAAATGAGCTTGTCTCTGAACTTAATTTCTGGTCCAGCTTTTGCCACTACAGTATAAAATAAAGAAACAAGTCCCACTGAGGCTGGGAAGGTCTGGTGTGTTAGTGTGTGCTTGGAGTTGCCCCTACCTTAACATTTGGTCCAGCTGGGTGACTGTCCATACTCATGCTCCAGCCCCCAGGCAGTGACATCCACACCCTTGATCTCCATTTCTTTTGGCCATACTAACACATTTTCTGCAACCTGCAATAGATGATGATTGTAATCTAAAATAAATGAAAGGGAAAAACACAGGAGAGAAGGAGGGTGGGGGGCATAGAATGAGGAGGGGAACCAGAAGGGAACGAGACAGAGAGCATTATCACCTTGGCCAAGCATCAGAAGTTAGAAAAAAACAAAAGAGTGTAAGAGAGAAAAGAAGGTCCACGGGCAAATTCATCTTCCCCTGCTACAATCAATCTCTGGCCAAAAGAAATACACAATAACTAGGCAGGAAGAGGCCAAGATTAATGGGCCACCGACATCTCCACTGACCAGCATCCACCTCCACCCGATACCACCTCGCTCTCTTTCTCTCCGTGCCTCTCCCTCTCTTTCACATGCCCTCTTTCTTCCCTCAGCCTGTCTCTCTCACCCCATCCCTCTTTTATTTCCCTCACACTTTTGCTCTCCCTTTTACAGAAAAAAAACCTACTTTTTCCCCCCACCTTTTGCACACCTCCTCCCTCGTCCTCCCCCCATACACACCTTGTCTCTGCCACATGCAGTGATCTATCGTTTCTGCTGACTGTTTTACAAGTGCATTAGCAAGCTTTAATGAGAGCGACCAGTCACTGAGCAAATGCATGCAAGGGCAAACTAGGCTAGGCATGCCCACTAACGCTCTGCTGTCCAGTAAGGAGCAAAGGAAGAACGGGTTTCCGGCAATATTGAGGATCATCTTTTGGATGCCGTTCAACTTTTTATGTTTACTGGATAAACATGTTGAATATCAAATTTACGTTAACGTTTTTAAAGAAATGTCTGGACAAATTGGTTGCAGCCAAATCAATTGATCAATTGACAAACAATTTCCATCTTGTAGGGACATCAAAGATAAATAAATGAAACATTTTCTTTTTTGTCATATATGCAAACTATACTCTTATATGATTTTTATCCTTTTTTTGATGGCACCAAAACAGATAAACAGATCACACATTATCTGTCATAGATAAGTGTAAGCCTTCAATTTCTCATTCCATCCATATGTTCTGAGTAGAACATATTCAGAACATGTAAGCTGCACTAACCACTGGACTGGATGAAAAAGAAATTAGTAATTTAATTAAACCTTGTCCAAACAGAAGTCAGGTATTGCCCTCGTTTAAGCAAATGAAGGAAGAGTGTGACTATAATACTGTTTATTTTTTTAAATTATTTCTGTTAACAAGAAATCACTAACATTTTTTTTTTGACATTTAAAAAAATATATAGTCATGAAATGTATTATTTGTGCTTCCTATTTATTTCTATTTCCAGAAAAAAATAAATAAATCACAGAATACGTCATCAGCTCTCAGTCATGACAGCCTACTTTATAGATAAGTTGCTAATCAATAGCTTTATATTTTGCTTTGTTTTCAAGTGTTATACATACACAGATGCATAGACCAGAAGCATCTGATCAGTCCAAGCTTCATTCTGCAGCATGACAACAAACTCAGATAGCCAACTGTGAAGCATTATCTACAGCGACAAGAAGAACAAGGGGTCCTGCTCAGATTCTCATGTACATCATGGAGGCATTCTGGGATTACAGGAGAAGTGAGAAGCAATTAGACAAGTCTGAAACCAGAGAAAACACGTGGCCAAGATGCTTTGAACAACTGTGGGCTTTGTCTTCTTGTAAAGGAACATTCAGTATTACTCACTGGAATCTGTTATGTGTGTCCTTAACATCTAACAAACACATAAAGTGCAATTCCTTCCTTGTACAACATCTGTAAAACAGATTTATTTAGTTTTTTAAATTCAGCATATTTTTTTTATATTGATATTCACCAGCTGTCTTCTCTCCTACTTTTGCTGGTGTATTGTTGCATATTTTTACACATTACTACCACCTGTGCATGCATGTGCATCCTTGTGCACGGCTAAAAGAAAACAGGGATCCAACTGCTTCATAGAAATACTAGAGATCTAAAACTCCACTGGAAATTGCTAAATGAAAGTAGCAAGATGGCAATATAAAAATACTTTTGTGATTAAAATACAGAAGAGTAAAAGCACTAATTACCCCATGATTCCTTTACAGAGTTTTATACATGCATGGATTATTATTACTAATGGATCAAAGTGCAATCAGGAGTGCAGCGCTGTATGTAGCATGTTGCTGTTGTGGTTGGTTGAAGTGGAAATCATTCTAGATAATATATTGTCACAGTAGACAGTGTAATCTACCAAACAATATCTTATAAAAATATTTCAGACTGTAATTGAGTTCTCAAACCTTTCCTTAAAAGACTTTTTTTTTCTTTTAATTTTTTGTTTGTTTGCTTTAATAAACAACCTACATACCAAAATTTTGTTTTCCCTAAAACAAACAGAAGTTTTACTCTCAAAAGAGCTGATCTTCACAGAACTAGCTCTATTTTCCGTGATGTGTGCCATAGATCCAGGTCATGATGATTTATGTCAACCTAAAACGGTCTGTAAACTCCATTCCTGAATACAAAAAGTTAGGAAAATTACGTTTCACCAGGTTTAGCCTCCAGCATATCTCTAACTGAAATAAAAGTAGAGAAGATAACAAGGATAATAAATGAACCTGCTTGAAATCTATCTGTTCCTTATCATCATCATGGGAAAGCAGTACATTCAGACATACAGTGGGGGAGGATTTGCTTTGTAGCAAATGGGTTGTAGTGTGTGTCATTATGTATAAGGAACATCAGAGTAATCATATCTGCTTCATTGTTTTGCGGTACATGCAAGCGGCTCTCATGTAAGTAACTGGTCATACCCAAGTGCTATCAGCAAACACAGCCCCGGCTGTCCTATGGGAGAGAATAACAAGTGTGTACATGGTGAGTGTGTTCATGGCTGCATTTGTTATCTCTGTTTTTGGATTTTATGTGTGCAGAGTCTGAGAGGGTGTGTTTGTGTGTGAGTGTGTTTTTCCATGGGCCCAAGAGATCACAGAGGAAGCAAGGACTGAGAGAGAGCAGGTCCCCAGCCCACAGAGGTAAAAATTCATTTCTTGAGAGCTATATATCAACGGGCATTTGTTTAATGAGCGCCAGAGTGGAAAGATGTATAGAACATGTCAGGCGTCCACTTGCAATGCGTTGTGGGTAGCAGATAGCATCACACAGTGTGACCGCTCACTCTGTCTCCCTGCTTGCCTCTTTTATCTCCAGCCTCCCTCTCCCCATTATAAATGAGAGACAGAAGGGAACAAGAGGTAAAAATAATGGAGAAGAAAGAGGAGAAAGAAAAAAGAAAAGACCCAGACCGAAAAAGTCTGTCGACACCAGCACTTAAATGTCAACATACATTTGCAAAAACACATGGATGTACATACACCATGATATCTGCAAGGATGGAGGAAAAGAAGTGGAAAGAAACTGAAAGTTTTGGAAGGAACATGTTTTCTATAGCAATCTATTAGAAGCTGATCTGCATTATTTCTTCTTCTTCTTCTTTTTTTTAATCAGTCACATCTCAGCGTGAGTCTTAACACATAAACTCAAGCACACACACACACACACAAACCCACACACACACACACATGTAGATACATCGGCATGCTCCCCGGCATGCCTAACTAACCTGTATTTCCCCTCCTGGCAGATCCCCCTGCCTTTGTTAAGATATGTAAATGGGATGCATGGGGAGGACGTGTGGGTAATTAATTGTAACTGGGGGGATAATGTTGCGCTGTCAGAGATGTCTCTGGTTTGTGTAACATTTTTTAAGAGTAATGTGGTTAAACTGGGAGTGTCTGTTAGCGCTCAGTCTTAATTGTGCTGTGCTGGGAATGCTAAGGCTTACCTAGCCTGCTCCCCTCCCTCCCCACTTCTTTGTCTGTATGTGTGTGTGTGTGTGTGTGTGTGTGTCAGCCGTCCTCGGTACTAAGGGAAAAATATATTATCCTAACTTTGTGTGCAAACAACCAGAGTTCTTTGCCAGCTGTAAAATGATAGTTCTAATGAAACAAGCAAGTTTCAGTGGGGAAGATTTTAGTGCTAAAATAACAATGTGCTTCTGGATAACAGAGAACATGTCAGATTCAAATAGCAGACACAATTTAGACTGGCCCAGTGCTAAGAATTCATCTTGGTTTCGCAGAATTCAGCCAAACATATGAGCCTGAAATCATTTTATCTTCTGAATAAATGAGTCTGCCCAGTAAAGGCTTGAGTTACTAACAAAGTTGAGTCCATAGAGATGTGTAGTGCCATTTGGATAAATGGTGTTTACTTGCTGTCAAATTTAAAAGTTGTCAATGTACCGTTCAAACGCTTTTACTTTTAAAATTAAATTAAACATTTTTAGATTAAATATCAAAAACAGCACTTACTTTTACACATCTGGATTACTGTTTAAAAAATAGTTTTAGTCACAGACCAAAGTGCAAATCTGCAAAATAAAAGGGGTATTAAGCAAATTGGAAGTGAAACCCTGATATTGGCTGTCCTGTCCTTGTACAAGCCGACATAATAAATTCCAGCTGCTTGGTTGCTGCTCAGTAGTCAATCCTGACACCATGGAAAAAAGCAGAAATGGTTACAGGGATATCAGTGAGTATGTGAAAAGCAAAACTCCTAGTTTCTGTTGTAGAACTAAAAACAAAATCCATTAAAACTCTGATAGACATTAGTAGCAACACCTCTAAACTAAAAATCCATCCACAGAACAGTCGTTCTCAGCAGTATGTCACATGTTTAACGTTTTAAGTATGTTTTGATAAGGGCAGTAGTTTTTGTATATTTAGTATTACTGTTTATAGCAGCAACAACATTCCTTGTAGATCTTCAATCAGTTGACACAGTTTGAGAAGAGGCAAATCCATGTGCAAGTGAAAGAGTTGTGATTAGCTGTAATAAGAACACTTTCACATGACTGGAGACTCGCATTTGTGTCCTGTGTTTGGTTAGGCTTAGGCACCAAACGTTGCTGGTTAGGTATGGGAAAAGATCTTGGTTTGGGTTAAAATATGGCCTTTCACAACATGTTTGATGCTTTTCCTCTGTTTTCTGGGTTACCAGGACAATGAGTCCCATCCAGTATATGGTAGTTGGCTGAAAAGAAGCAACAGTAAGTCAATTTGTGAAATACCCCAAACACAATCCAGGAGAAAATATGTTTACCTCAAACTGTAACTGACAATGCAGTTTAGTTTAAAAAGATTTTTATTTTTTATTTTTTAGATAGTAATCATTTTGACTTTGTCAGAGAAGCAATGTTTTCCATTTCTAATGGCACATGCTGTGGTGGATGTTGAATTGTCTTAGAATAAGAATAGTAAAGAAGACATTTCCTTTTTTCAGAAAGACATGAATGAAATGCTGAATGAGAGATTGCAACAGAAGCTACACATTGTAGTCTGAACATGGTTCCATGTCTTTGGATGTCTGTAATCTAAAGACAAGGGAACTCTTCACCGATGCAGCAGGGCACAAAGATTTTAACTGCACATAGCACAGACAACAACTGGGAACTGTGGTTGGGTGGGACAAGCTTTCCCATGTAGTGCCACTTTTTCATAAGCAACGGCACCTTCTTCATACGGTGAGTAGAATTCCATCGTGTCCTGTCAACCACAACATACTTTCTCTCTCCCTCTTTATCTGTCTTTCTGTCTCCTCTTTCATCAGTGCACACCGTCAGCTAAACCCTGTTAACACCAGGAACCCTACCAGGGTGTGAAGTCAATCAGAGTGTGTATATAAAGTCAGCGTATGAAAGAGGAAATGACACTGAATTATACACACTACAGTCGCACTTACATTCATACAGTGTACACACGCAAACACCATTGTTTAGACTGTGTTACACAGGAGCTAAAAGCTTATTCAGGTTCCCACTCCTTGAGGCTGAACATAAGTGTTGAAGTTGTCTTCAACACCCTTGTATGTGACACCGGGCTGTGGTTGGGACATGCCAGAAAGTGAGACCATTTTTGAAAGGCTTTAAAAGCCTGTCAGGACAGAGCAATCAAAGTACTGCTGCTTTGCCAGTGTCATCAAGTCCAATTCAGTCAAAGGTCATCGGATTCTGTCGGGCTTTATCCTAACCAGTAATACATACTGTAACCTCTTTCATGGTAAATCAAGGGAAACAGTAAACTTACTTAGAACACAAACAAAAAGAAACAGCATTTTTTCCATCGGTCATTATGTGCACATTTATAGCTCATGCATGTTTAGGCTGATTATTGGTCACTCATTGAATGCAAGCAATAGCCACTGTGCCACACACTCACAAAGAGATGTTAACTGCCCTCAAGAGAAGAGATAAGGTCTTCCCAAAATCACTAGGTCTGTGGCTTTTTTTTTTTTCCCCAGAAAAAGTCACCAAAATGGTCCTAAACTGGCTCTAGACACTTAAAAAAAACAAAAGAAAAAAACAAAAATTACAAACAGCAAATTAAGAAATTATAGAGCTGAAAATGATGTGTGTTTTCATTTTACTGCTAGTATATTTGCAGATGCTCATTTATCCAGACAGAGGTTTGGACAGGACCCCAGTATTATGTTTATGCTCTTTGGAAGGCCCATGAATGAAGGCGTTTATTGCAAAATATGTTCTCACGCCATAGTAATGTAACAGAGGCCCACATAAAATCGTGGTGCAACTTTGTCAGTCTATAATCCATAAATAGCACGTCCTGTTATAATTAGAATCTCCTTGGATTAAACCACACATCTCCTCTGTCCTCCGATCATGTACACAGTTTCTAGCAGCTATGCAGGCAGCATGAAGAGGGTTCATTTAGCTCACCTGTCTGTCAAAAACTGCCATCTGGAAGGAGTCCTCTATCACTACCAGCTCATAGCGCTTTTCTGGGTTCTCAGTTTCCTGTTTTGATGTGTCCAGTCTCGACCTTTTAATACATGTGAGAGCGCTCGGACTTGTCATGTCAAGCTCACGTCAACGTCCTGTGCCCACGATGTCTTCTGGTTCTCAGTCAGTGCTTCAACTTCCTTGATGTTCTTCTCTGTCAGCCCCTTTCTCACTCTGCTGCCAGTTTGACTCATTTAACATCCCTGGAGAGGATGGCAGTGAAGGGTGATAGAACAAAAGGTGACAGGACAGAGGAGCGTGTGTGTGTGTGTGTGTGTGCACGTGTGTGTGTACAGTGCTAACTTACTAAGTCGGGGCCGGTCAGCCAGTGTGTGTTGTGGTGGCCTGAGCGCAGCAGGAGCTGTCCTCAGTATGACTCGTCTTCTTTCATTCTTTCATCTGCGAGCGTCCTTCACCTCAGGGGACAGCTGGGAGAAAGATGAAAGAGACAGGCTGAATAAAGGCTGAGGGGAGGGGTGTTTGGTGGGGGCAAAGGACTTTACAGAGTTAAGTAAGTGAACTAACAGTATACCGGGGTGTGCTTTGATAGATGCAGTCGGGCAAATGTACTCTGTGCAGTTATGTATTCACATCCTTGCTCATACACCCTGCTTCATGCTCAATGGATCAGTAGTATAGCTGGTATCTACTCATGTTGCAAGAAAAATTGTCTGGATTATTGGCTTTTGAAAGGGTTATTCCTTTCTACTTGGGTTTCATTTATCAGTTATGATTACATTGTACTCAAGCAATTACTGAGTTCTCAGAATACAATGACATTACTACTGTGAGGTCCCACGGGGTAAATAAATGATGGTCAGGCTACCATAAAGGTTTCAGCCTAAAGTTAGGGCACATTGGAGGGCATCCAAAATGTCTGTAAAAGTCCCACTTTGCACCAATAAACCATATTTTAATCCTTACATTATAAAGCTTTTTTTTCAATCTCTGACTGACTATTCTTTCTCTGTTCATACATGTGCATGCATCAATCAGGTGATTGTTCTTAAAAAAATTTGTTTTTCTTAAAATGTTCACACTCTGATGTGCGTAGGAATAAGTGACTCGATGAATGTATCTTACAGTTGAAACTATTAGCAGTTTTACTCTGATGCATTGTCTTCACTGAACATGTAACATATGCAAACCATTCAAAGATGTGCTGCAGAGTCTTTTTACTGCCTGCACCTGCAGTGCACTTGTGGCGCAGGGTTGTGTGTTCAATTTGAGAAAGTTGTGTCTTCAGTGTCTGGACCAGTGCTGAATTTGTGTTATATGGGTAAATTAACATCAGCAGACTATAGTAGACTGTAAGGAATAAAGTCACTATGCAACAGTCAGCTAGTAGCTGCTGGCAAAATAAATGCCTCCCTCGTGATCAAGACTCCAAAGTGGAAGCCCTGTTTAATGCACTCCACTTCCAAACTGCTCACATGCATGTTGGAGCCACTTTCACTGATCCAGTCAAAGGACAGTGATTTAGCAGCTGCTCCGCTGACGGTCTGCATATGGTATGCGTTCAGTACAGCCACATGTTAACTGATACTGGAGTGTAAATCCTAGAAGCCTGATAAATACAGATTCTGGTCTACTAAAAAAAAAACTGACACACACAAGCCATCATTCTTTATATTTCAGATCTCAGAAGTTAATTTACTCAGTACAATGCTGTTGTCACCTTTAATTATTTGAAAAATTAACACAACTTTAAGTTGCTATGTGTCACTTCAGGCACAGTATTGTATGTAGGCCATGCACATCTTGGAAGTTCTCAGAGCTCAATACAGGGTATAGGGCCAGGATGACACAATCATGTCCAGACTAGTGCAACACATTTATTCACAGAAGTCAGCTGTGCAAAACCACAACACTGTCAACAACACTTTAAAAGTCTCATGATGCTTCACTCAAAAACTGAGCAAATTATAAAACGATGCATTTTTAAGTGCATAGTGCATCTAGACTCAATAACAGTTTCCACATAGGTACAAAAAATAAATAAATTCACAGTTGTATGAGTGCAACTCGATGTTATCCATTATCCATTATCTATAAACCGCCTAATCCTCACTAGGGTCACGGAGGGCTGGAGCCTATCCGAGTTGACTCGGGCGAAGGCAGGGGACACCCTGGACAACCTACGGAACCCGGAGAGAATATACATATATATATTTATTTATACTTATATTTGAAATGCTCTTGTAAACAAGTTGTCAACCCAGCTTTTGTTTACTGAAAGCACCATGTGTTTTTACATTAATGTTTGCATACAGATTAAAAAAATGATATCCAGCATCTTTATTAGTGAGTTTTAGAGGTGCTGATAGGCATTTAAAAATGTATTTATTTACTTATTTATTTTCATTTTGGACAAAGCTGTGCTAGCTGTTTCCCCCACCTTAGTCTTTTATATTAAGGTCATCCAATCATCTCCCGGCTCCCTCCCTAAAATAAAAGTGGCATCAATCTATACATGTACCTGAAAAGGGAGAAAATGAGGCTATTTTTTTCGAAAAGGTTCAACTGTCCTAACATGTTCTTTAAAATGAGTGTCACAATGCTAATGTGTAATTAGAAAGAAGCAAGTGAAGCCTTACTCCCTGTTAATTATATTTCAGATATGTTTGTACATTCAGATTAATTTGGGTTCACTTTATATAGTCCTGACTGCCTTGACTGTTTTTATTTGCTTACTGAAATAATGTTTGTTCATGGCAAGTTGCACTTTTATTTAACAAGAATAACCCCTCCATACCCCATAAAGACCCTTCACTGAGACTGTTTCCTTGGATCCATGCCCAGAACCATACGGTCCCATTCTAGGTCAGCCAGGCCCATATATCTCACTGTGTATTTACAACACTTTCTGCATCACTCTCTTTGTCCCTGCCCAGGTAGCTGTTTTCCACCAAATGAACAATCTTTATAGACGTGCGGCCGCCATAACAGGCCTGATTTCCAGCACTGGCGTGAGTCGTGTAAGTCTCTGGGAATTGTCAGGGTCCCGCTCAACAAATCAGCTTTAACGTATGATGTTTGGGGTGCAATTTTTATTCCTGTTTGACTGGCCAACTACCGAGAGGTAATAGGATGTTGGGGGCAGAAACGGAAAAGTGTTGGTGGGAAATGCATTCGCACACCTTGTGTGTGTGTGTTTGGGTGAAGTCTGATTGATCGATGCAGCATCCACTCTCCATTTATATCCCGCTTATTCGGAACTGGTTAAGTGTAGGAAAAATGAATCTGAAAAAACAGAGAACGAAAGCGGGCGCCAGAGAAGAGATATGGTGGCAGATTACACCGAGGCAAGCTTGTACGTCTAAACTGGGGCTGGAGTGTCTGTGATGGAGGGGCAGTGAATTGTCTGTGAGCATTAAGTTATCTAAATGAAAATCAATAATGTGTATGTGCCAGTGTCTTAGTGAGGAGTGTCCAAGACGATGGCCAACGGAGCAAAAAGGTGGGCAAAGAGTTGTGTGTGTGTGTGTGTGTGTGTATAAGTAAGTTTGGCATGAAGGGCAACATTTCAGGAACAGATCATAAGTCTCTTGGCTTCCACTAACATCTGCTACTATATGTGGTATGCTTTCATTTTGTATCATATAGTACATAACAAGCTTTTCCCCACCACCGGAAGGCTTAGGTGCAACACCAAGGGTTTTTTGCAGAATACCTTAAGCCCAATGAACATAAAAAGGCATTACATTTACAACAGTGAGCTCTGTGCATTGTGCTCATACAGATAACACTTGTGTGATTGGTGTATAATTGATATTGCTCTCTTCTGTCAACTCTGGATGGTGGTTGCAGTCATCGACTTGGACAAGCAAGTTGCAAGTCATTGATAAGGTAAGCTTAAAAGAAAAAGAATAAATGAAGCCTAAACAAATAGGAATAATTTGTTTGGATGCAAACAGTACAATAACAACCACAAGAATTACAAATTTTGCTAGCAGATAGAAAGACAATGGAACTAATGTCACCTTTTTCCACAAAAGCAAAAGCTAGCCTTGTCACAGATATATTCATGTTTTGAATAGCATAGCTTACACAGTGTAATGGTCCTAGCTGCTGTGTAAAGACACCTTCACATAGCATATTTTTCTGTCTGAAACCACTGGTCAGAGTGTAGATTTTTTTTAATACAAAACATACCAAAGTATACTGTCCCAAAATGCAGTAGAGAGCATCATTTGCCACCATTACATGGAGTAACATAGAGTTAACATTAGTAACTTGCCGCTTGTTTTGCTAACAAATGGAATAAATACACTTGTAGGAGCTGTCTATTTTTACCCCACAACTGGATATTGGTAATGCACCATGTTTATTCTTCCTATGAGTAAAACTGAACAAAAATATAGACATGGTCTTGCCTGACATAGAGAAAAAGTTTTACAACAATGGTTTACATTTAGTCAGTTGTGCACAAAAATGTTTTAAGACATTCAACTGGTGACAAATGCTCGACCACTGAGTTAATGTCACCTGGTCAAGTATGGCTTTAAAGGACAATGATCAGAAAGTGCAACCAGTACACAGACAGTCTTAAAAGGCCACCTTCAAATGCAACTCTTCTTACATGACACGATGCCACAGATGACAAGAGAATGACGTACAACTGTTGGCACGCTTCATGCTGGTACATGACTTAACTTAAGTTACACAGCTCCACCAGCTGTCATCTCAGGACAATGGTTGGACACAAAATTTGAAATCAAGTGAAATTTAGTTTGAATTGTTTAAAAACCGACAAGCACCACCACCACCCACCGGAACCCAGACTGCACCAAAGCTACGTCTAAAACACAGAAGCGTTGTTAAGCAGGATTTAATGCACTGTCCAAACTGCACACCAGATAATGTCAGAAAACCCCCTTCCCCCACACCTCTCGATGTCTCATACGTGGTGTCTGTGTCAGCCATTTTCTTTAACTTTCCGACGCCAACAACCTTACATCTATGGCCACTTCAGGTCTGGTCGGCTGTCTTGGTTTGAGACAAGAGTGAGGTGTTGTCTCATAATTCTTTCTTTTACTTGTTCTTCAGTCCCTTTTGGCAGTAAATGAACAATACAATGCAATGTCTTCCTCATGAGATGTAAAAAAAAATGCACACCGTTATCTCCCGTATTTAAATGATAAGATTTTAAACGATGATTTTAGATTTATTAGATAATAAGCTATAATCTGCTTGTTATGACAACTGATCATGTTCCCTAATGAACAGTGGGTTTCATGGTGTATGCATAACAGCTGGCATGAGGTTATAATGACTTATGGGAAATTAATTATCTGTATAAATGTACTAAATACTTTCATATCCAAGTAATGTTGAGATCAACCAACCCCTTTTAAAAATAGGTGAAATATAAGATATATTTCACAATATTCAGTTTTTAAGCTTAAGTTCTTAAGTGTCAAAAATACTATGGTTAGCGTTTACATTTTTTTTTTTTACACTCTGCAGTGCTATAGATGTACTCACATATCCACCACATACAGATGGCCTTTGAGGAAGACATAGTTGGCGAGAAGCAACCTGCAGGGTGGGAAAGTGGGAGTAGACAGAATTGGACAGTGTATTAGGGTGGTAGACGTTCTAATGTTAGCCTTCCTATTGTCATTCCCCTGCTTTCCCTGCCTTAGTACCACTGCCGCTGCTGTGGAGGAAGAGAAAGCGAGAGAGAGAGAGAGAGAAAGGAAATTTCTCCATTGCAGAGGCAGTCAGGCAGAGGACAGGAGAGAGGGGGAATAAATCAGCCCCAGTCTGGTCTCTGGTGACCACCCGCGGCAAGGGAATAGTGCAGAAAGACAGAGAGAGAGAAGGGAGGTGGGGTAGAGAGTGTCAGCAAGGGCTTGGACTACAGAGGAATAATGTCCTTTTACTGTATTTCCCTCTCCACTCAGCCCCCGTGTGCCGTCTAAATCTACCTTCATTCATTTAATGTCACACAATCCCACCCCTTCAATGAACCCGGCCGTGTCCACACACACACACACACACACACACACACACACACACCTTCGCCTCTTCTGACGAATTAGAATTGCCCCGACTCCATCTCCCAGCAAAACAGTGTCTGATTTGGCAAATGGTCAAAGTGGCCATTATCTGGCAACATAGAGGCCATATCGAGATGAGCCTGAGGAGGAGATCAGGGAAGGGGGGGAGAAGGACAAAGGCAAAGTGGGGGACGAGCGACAAATTAGCCCATTCATAAGTTAGAAAATGCACTAACTAACAAGAGGAAAGAGTATTACTATGAGAGAGTGTGTTCTGGGTCTATAGATATTATTGCAAATTCGTATCATGTACATAAAGTCATGGACACAGTAATTCGCCGGCTTTATTCCTGCAATAAGGCCATAAATGAAGTTCTAGTCATAAATTCATACCTTAAATTAGTACATGTTGCTGCACCTTTATGTGAACGTGTTTATGTACTGGAGTGTGTTTCAAGCGTTTGTATACATTGCGTTCGGAAATGGCAAAACTGAAGTGATGCAATGCATTCTGTGAGATTGCAGTGTAAAGTAGAACTAGATCTAAGAAAGTTGCAAGTAAAAAATATGATCGTTTTCATGAAGATTAAATGTATTTATCACAAAACATTCATATATTAATGTTTAAGTAATGACATTTTTTTTTTCTTTATGGTTAATTGAACTGAATATGCTATCTTTTTTGACTAATGCAAATAATGGTGTGAAAAGTATTTTTGCATTTTTTTACACACTGTTTGACACATTCTATTTCTAGTATTTCGCCTCTCAAACATTCACTCTGCCCTGCCAGGTTTGCATTCCCAGTTTTACCTGGGCCTCGCCGCTCTGTGAGCTGTGTTTCATCTTAAGTGAGTTTATTCAAGGCAAGTCAGTGTTTTTTTCCCTGAAATCAAAGAAGGAAACAAAGGCAAACAGAGAGAGAGCAAACACCAGCCTATTGCTAGCCCATAGGACACATTTAGTAATCCTTCCAATGATGTCCGGGGCCCAGTGATGGTTACCAGACCTGCAAATACCCCTACAAACACACACACAATCCATTTTTATTGTATTTGGGTCTGCAGCGTTGTATTTCCTACCCTCTCTTAGCGCCACACACACACTGCACTCGAAAACAAAAATCCATAATATCGACCGGCCAGTGTCACCACAATTATTCTTTTGAAACAGCCATTGAAAACAAATTACATCTGCACTGCGTTTTCATCCGATTGCTCTGGGTGAGCAATGCTCAACGGCTGGGTTTGCCCTGCCTTCGCCGACCCACAGACCCCTCCCTATAGGTTTGCTGTCTATAGCACAGTGTCGCTAACGACTGGTCTGTGTGTGTGCACGTGTGTGTGTGTGTGTGTGTGTGAATGTGTGATAATATGGTAAAGGTTCAGGAGGGAAAAAAGATGAAGAGAGGATTATATAAAAAGATTTGAAAGGGAGAATCAAAATCGGATGGAGATGTTTTTGACTCTTTGATAAAAAAACCATGATTAGCAGCAGTAAAAGACGCAGTCATGTTCTTAAGTTAATGTTAGCAGTAAAAGTTCAAATGCTAATTAATCAACATTTTCATTAGTAAAAGTGTTTGAATAAAAAAACAAACAAGAAATTATGTTCTATGCAGCTGATCGCCCATAATAGTGTTATGTTAGCAAGTATTTGTGGTTTATTATTAGTGACGTATTCACAAGTAAGCCACATTTAATGAATGTCTTCGATATGGAGCTAATCAAAACATTGTTGTATATTTTTTATTTACAGTATAACAATGCAATGCTATTTTGCATATAATTATGGTTTGCATTCTTATTATAAAACACAAAGTAAGCTGTCAAATAAATGCATGTAGTGAAATAAAAAGTGACACATCTCACTTTAAAATTTGGTAAATTTGGAGGAGAATTTGAACTTAAAATAAAAATCGAAACACTTACGTACAGTACAAATATCCCAAAATTGTACGTACAGGACTGCATGCTTCATATAATTTTACTTACGCATGTAATTAATGTTTCTAGGACTGCGGTGATCAGTCGATTAATTGTAGATAGAACATTTATTGGCAAATCTGCTAATCAACTGTTGAAACACTATATTACACAATTGCTTATTTTCTTTTTTTACTTTGTTTCTTGGTTTACATTACATGAAACTGAATGTAAGAATTATTTTTACATTTTATTTTAAATCTGCAGAGATCCCAGTTGAGTAAAGTAGCTGGTTGTTTTGTCTTGTTAAATAATCATATACTGGCAGTAGTATGGTCATTGATTATTCTGTGAAAGCCATACTGATGGGCAGCATGATTGCCACACCACCATTCCACCACTATTACATCTAACTGTGTTACTCCATCTAACAGTATTAGTCCACTGCTCTGCCGCACACAAGCCTCCTTCCAATAGCATCAGTCCAGTGGTGCCATGTGACAATGGGAGAAAACAACAACTAATATCCAGCCGGCACGGTTGGTAATTAATCCTGGCTTGGCTTCCCTCTGCCGAAGAATACAGCAAAGGCTAGAAGGCAGGATCCCTTTGTTAAGCTTTGACCACACAAGTCACCTCACCGGCCCTCCCGAAGCAGGGAAACGCCAACTTTGGAGTATTAAGAAAACCAATAGCCTTGTTGACATGAACACGGAGGCCTAACCCCCGCAGCCTCCTCATATGAAGCATTGATTTTTCTGTCCGGCCGTAGTACTAAACCCATTCATTCTCTATGGCCAAGCCCAAGACTTGCACGGATGCGAGCGCCCTACACACACACACACACACACTAAACACACACAGGGGCCTGGCTAAATTCTCCTCTCATCCTCTCAGTCTTACCTTGGGGGTGGAAAGTTAAGGATTAAAGTCACCCCTCCTCCGCCAGGTTTCACCATCACTCCAGCACTGATCCAGTACACACATACAAACACACACACACACACACACATAGGTGCATGGGTAAACATACAGAGGCCCACACATATGGCCTGCCCTGTGCAGAGAGGCCAAAGGGGAGGTGAGGTTAAACATGAAGGGGTGCAGTTGAGAGGGTTCAACCTCTTGATCTTTGGGAATCCAGGTCACAGATTCAGACTGCAGGTCTCTCTTGGAGGCATGCAGGCTCAGTAATTCTGCCCACCAGTGGCAAAACACATTCTATTAACACACATGCATTTAACCTACACAGGTGCAGCCTCCATGGCTAACTATGAAACCTCTGTGTGGTTTGAAGCATTTCTCTTATTCTTTTGTTGGCTCTCTTATCCCCTTGTTCTTCCATTGAGTCCTTATTGTCTGGTTTTCTCTGTAACTAAGAGTAAAGTATGTCTCCCTTCTTATTTTTTTGGTTAAGAACAGAACACGCTCATTATCCATCTTTTTCCAGGCTTGATTAACAAGCTGCACAAATGTGACAAAACAGCACAAACACAGACTGTAAGTCGGACAACTGCTACTGACTTGATCTGAACATGTGATGCAAGAAGAGAAATACTGTACATAAAATCAAAGGCTGGAATAGAGAAAGAGGAGGAAGAACTATCATTTGCTCAATTAGCATTGGCACATTAGTAAAAGCACAATATCACAACTGCACAATTGGCTCAGCTCCCTTCAGGACACGCTGTGAGACATTCAGAGACATTAGCATAGGGTGAGCTAACGAAGAAAGAAGACGAAGGGAAAGGAAATTAAAAGAGCAGCACATTTTCAAAGCGTTGGTGTACCCGATGTCATTAAACATTTATGGAAGTCTTCCCTCTCTGTGATGAGCAGTTTGGTTGGAGCAAAGATGTGTTGTAGAACAAATCAGGGGGAGAGAAAAAGTCACACTTTTATTTTGTTTGTCTTCTCTCCACCTTTAACTCTCAGACACATATAGTTCTCTGTAGTGTTTAGTCTAATTTCCTCTCCCACTTCAGTATTAGAATCATACTAAGAGAAAGTTCACTAATTGAGCGACTACGGAAGTGGAACCAACTATCACTTGTAGTAATGGTGTGGTGGCCCATTTTGCAGGGAGGGGGGGGAGAAAGAAAAATCCCTGAAAAATCCCTATTAGGATGTAGCGAATGTACACACAAGTCAAGCTACTTTTACAGCTATTTACAAAAGAAAATCCTTCCTTTAAAAATAGAAAAATGAAATACTTAGTGTGCAATAATTAGTTAGCATTCAAAAAATAAACAGTAGTTTGTAGATGTTTACACTTTACATCGCTTGCATTCATATTATGTAAAAGCACATTATAGGCTATATAAAGGGTGGATGAACCCAAAGTGACACAGCCTTTAGGTTTCGTGAACAGCAGTTCTGAAGCTCAGTGTGGTGACTCCGGCCGTTGGCGTCTTGGCGGTGCCTGACTCCTTCTAACTCTTAGTTACTCAAAAAATGAGTAAAGAGATGGAGTACAAGTGGAGCTAAGCTGGGCTATGCAAACGTCTCTGAGCCATGGATTGTTCTAGGAAGGCACCAACATGCTATCTAAAGTGACCACACCCTTAATTATGGAGCATTTTATTCCTTAACACAATTCAAATTAGGTAATTATATCAAAAGTCACCCCCTGTACAGTTGTCATGAACAGAGAAACCAAAGATGGAGACTGAAAGCATTCTTTGTACCAGCATTTAAATACATTTATTGCTGCACATTGAGCAGCATTTGCAAATGTCCCAGTGACAACAAAAGTCAAATCAGAATGCACAGGACAATGCATAAATCATACAAAGCAACATGAAGATGCAAAACACTGATGCAGGCAGACTGGCTCGAGACAAGCTGTCATTTCATTGCTATCACTGGTTAATGTTCAGGTAATTGTTTTGTTATCACACAAGCTGTTTTAGCACTTGGTAGCACCCCTTTAAGTTTGTCATGTTGATTGAAGAAATATGTTGATTTAACAGTTGTTGTTTCTGCATGCGGATGCTTGTCAACCTGTTCAACAGTTAGGCTCAGATCAGCATGAGGTTTTTACTGCCACAATAACTGAGACGGTCAAAGACAACCAAACCTTTTTGATCCATTTGAGAAATCAGAGATACGATTTAGAGGTTTGAAACCAGCCTAATGTGCACAATTCAGAGCCTCATGTGGGTCATGCAGCCGCTATATGTTTCAGTGGATTTACTGAAAAATTCTATGCAGAAACATTGCATTGTAAATCTCTGGGGAGCTACGGTTTGCTGTGGCTAAAATGTTAAATGGAACCTTAAAATCTTAGAGACGTGCATTACAGGCTTCTGGATCCAGGTTTTTCTACTTACCCATGTGGTCCATGTTGCTTTAAAAAAAAACATGCAGGTTTCTGCTGTTTCCATACAATGATTAAAAACACAGTAAACCTGAGGAACATATGATTGTCAAAGTCAGTCTGAACACACTTCCAGCTGCAGTGTGTTCTTCAAATTGATCTCTGCTCGTCTTTAAACTTACTGTATTTCTATCATTGATTATTTTCCATCACAACATTTATCCAATTAATCCTCACTGATTTCCTCTCTTCTCCCCCCTGCCTTTTCTTTTATGTGTTTTCTCTTTTGTCCTATCCAAGTGGCAGGTTGACACACAGCAAAACGTCACTCCATCCATCTCTTTGTGTTTTCCTTTTATACTGTGCCAAAATGTCCCGGCACTAAATCAGGCCTGGATCCACATCAAACTTCTGCGAATGAATGTGCACACTTAGAGACACACAATGATTAATACTGTATGAGCACACACGAACACATGGTAATTGTAACATACTGTATGTGTAAGGATACACATTCATAGGCATAAATACGCATGGTGTTAAACACACATACAATACAGAAACCCACGCATGAAAAAATGTCGTCACAAAAAGACATTTATCCAAATACACAAACTATATGTGCCTCAAACATGTAGACACACATAATCTGCAGATTACTGTGAACAATAGTGTGAAGTACTGACAACATGTCACCCTCACAGCCAAACCACAAATGTGCACATATGAGCATAAATATTAGACTTCTGCTGTGATCACCATTTACATCTGCTGCTGGTCCCATCTGGCATGATCAGAGGACAAATGTTGCATATTGTTCATTCATTCTATAAAATACAAGTATTGTCACATTAGCAGGCATCATCTATTTGTTAGTATGGACTTTGATGAGAAGAATCTGTTGCTGGAGGCATTGTATTTGTTGGTTATGATGCCGCGAATACAGTTTTCCACAGTGGGCCATCATCGATCCACTACATCACACAGAAACAAAGTCATTTACCTGAATGGCTACCAAAGCATATTAAATGTGTGATGTATATCACTGAACACCCTTAAAAGTTAATTTGTCAGAACTGGATATGCAGAGATGTTGCTGTCATCCAATGTTGACCTGTTTAAAACCTTGGACTGACTAATGTTTCTTGCATCATTTCACCTTTGTTTAACAATGTTGCAAAAGTACCAGTGTTTGAGTATAGTGTTATTTTTACTGTCAGCAATGATGGCAAAACAATAAAAAATTGACCGAAAATTTAGAAAACTGGAAATGATCCCTTTAAGACCAATAATAACAGCCAGAGATTCCGTTTTCTTCCTCATCAAGTATTTGTACTTTCAGGGAGGAGACAAAAACATGCTTGTTCCACATAGCTCCATTTTTGCATTTCACTGTTCTTTTCTCTTCTCCACATTGCACTCTTTCTACCCACAGTTTTACACTTTTTTTTAATCACAAGTCTTGGGACTAGTGAGCAATGCTAAATGCCAGTGGTGCAAACAGCAAGAACGTGACACGGATTTAGATCATAGAATTGCTTTGGGGACCCATGGCTCGTGAAAGCATACGCTATTAATTCATTTTATTTTTCTTCCTTCTCTTTTCAAAATGCTGGCCAGTACAAATTGCAGATAGGGGGACTTAGGGAAAAGGCTGATGTTGTAGCTGCCCTGGGATATTTATCCCTGGAAAATTTTCACTGGAGATATTGTGTGATCTCTCCTTAACTCTGACAGAGAAAAAGAGAATGCCGAGGGAAAATAGAAATTGTAATCACAGTATGCTTGAGGGAAATGCATGCAGCTCAAGAGAGAAAAAAAGACCATTACATCCAGAGACTTGTCTTTGTGAAAAACTGAAAAGAAACTAGCGTTGCACTTTAAGTAATCAGACCATGTACCACTGAGACCATAGGAACAACGTGTTAATGCAGCTTAATCTCTAATGCTGAGGGGATACAAACTGCAGTTTGACTCGATGTTTCTCTGCTGGTCTGTGTACAGCTGGTATTACATTATGGAAACAGGGATTTGGAATTAGGCTCATTCCACGAACATGAAATGCGCCATGATTTACAACAAAGCAATACAAAGTTGTGTCAGGAGGTCATGAATATAAAAAAGTGTACGTACAAAGGAAAGGATCAGCTCCTCTGAAAAGAAACTTTCTGTCAGAATCCACACAGTGAAAAAGCTCCAACGCTGCAAGACCAGAAAAAAAGAACAGACTTTTTTTTTAGGTGTCACAATAGCATTTTAAATGTAATTCACAGCTGTGGCTCAAATGACTGTGTGTAAAAATGAGGAAACCACTTTGACCCCTTAACTCCGTGACCTCCATGGTCAGTCTTGTTCAGCTCATTGTTGTGTTCTAATATCCTACAAATTCTAGTCTCATCATCCTGTTTTGGTTTTGTTGTTGTTGTTGTTGTTGTTGTTGTTGTTTCTCCATTTCTTTAGGGGGAGGGGGGGAGACCTTTACTAAACCAAAACAACTTTGTTCAAAATGACAGACTGAAGAATTTAGTGACAAGGAGACAACAACAGAGCTAAAACAACAATGAGTATTTTGACTTTTACATTCATTAGATAGCTAGATACATGACTCAATGTTAATGTTAATGTATAAATTGGCATTTTCTTTCAACTACACAGCCCTGTCTCCTAAAATATGATATTCCTATATGAGTAAACTGCATCCTCAGTTGCTTTTTGAGGGAAATGTGTTTTCTCCTATCCCATTTGCGATGTATCACAAACGCATATTTAAACTAAAACTGTTTCCTACTTCTTTAAAACATGCAAGTGCAACCGATTTGTATAGGAATGTGATTTTTGGGGAAACAAGTTTGCACCTACTTCAAGTGGCATGTCAGTTACATTGTTTTAAGCTTGTTCTAATTTCTCCAAGAGGTCCCACAACTAAAAATGTCCATTACCTTGCAGAAAAAAATTAACATACCACAATATCTGGAAAGGAAACAGATCACTTAAGTGGGAGTTTCAGGACGATTGGATAGTTGTAGATGTTGGTGTCAGATTTGGAAACTGTGTCAGTGTGCTTTTGTGTGTAATAGAGCAGACAGTGAGCAGCCAGCGCACAGACTTGTAGACAGGGTGTAGGAGGTGACTGATGACCACCATCACATCACTATCAGTTCTTCATAACAGTCAATAAACACACACACATACACATGCTGGGTAAATATATAAGATGGACTCTCTCTCTCTCAAAAAAAAAAATCCCACTATGACCAGAGAGGCACATCCAACTTGAAAAATCTGTCTGATTCAGAACTTCAATTCAGGTTAGATGACACACTTAGTGTCAGTCAGGTTCAGTACTAATTCACATTTCAAATAAACATTAAGTTCACCTATTTCTCCATTGCTCTCAAGATATTGTCTTTGCACAGATCGAGCACCATTATGACTTCTATCAAATTAGATCTCAATGATGAAAAAAACAATCAAGGAAACAAATCATTCTGTGCACAGAAGTCATTTTCATCTTTATTTCCTCCTTCCCTCTGTGGCATTAAAGCTGTTCACTCTTGAGTGTCAGTGAACTGCTTTCTCAAACAAACAGCCCTCTGAGTGAATTGCAATTTTCTTTTCTTTCCGTGTCTTTTCTCTCTTTTTTTTTTTTTTTTTTTTTGCTGCTCTCGATTTTCTGATGGGCCACTGAACCCTTTCCTTGGCTGTGTATGCACTAGCAAACATGCTGATACGATCTTAAAGGTCATGTTCTTTTCACGTTGACAGAGGCCTTCCAAAACTTTGACGAGGGGGTCCCTCTAAAGGATAGCACTGTTACACTGCAGCAGCAGCAGCAGTATCAACTCAAGCTGTAGCCAAACTGATTAATGCTCTACATCAAAGCCTTTTTTCCTATTCAACCTGCATTTCTGGGGGCAGTCATGCTGAACCAGGATGGCCCATCAGCCCCAGTGGTCCATGCTTTCCAATCTTATTCACTGAGATGTAAAAGGATGAAATGATTATAAGTGATGAGCAGCACTTGGGTTTACTTCTAAAGCTGCTTTGCCATCCAATCATGTAAAATGAAGTAAAAGCTAAGTAGATGTCTGCCTGATGGACATTATATAATAGACACCCGCAGAAACAGTCTGTTGAATACGGCAAATGCAAACAATGCCCAGGTGGTCTGCTATTACATAGATAACACAACGGTTAAATAACTTGAATCAACATTTTACTACAAGTGTTTCATTATGTAAGATGTATACCGATGTGAGGGAAAAGGCTGCACAGGTTGTACATGCAGGTCCTGGTTTAAGTCTTTCAGGGTATGTGTGTGTTTGTGTCAATGTTGGACTACTCACGCTCGACAGCTCCTCTCTTCCCTGCCTTGTTTTTAAAAGGCAACCATAATGGCCGGTAAGGACAGCCTTAAGAGCTACTGGCAGCTTGAAGCTTGACGCAACCAAAGGTCATTGATTCCCCCCCTCCTGAACGCCTGCTCTCTCCCTCTTTTTTTAAACAATTCATCGAATTTTGGCATTTTGTGAACACACACAGGACAGCTCACCGACAAGCCGACCTTGACAGCGAATTGGATAAATAAACCTTCAATTTAGCCGCTCTCCTCCACTCCTTCCCCAGCGCAGCTCGCCAGCTCAGGCAGCGAGTCCCACCGGGAGCCTTCACCTATCCATATTGTTCAGCCCACGCTCGGCTCGGCTCTCCCTCCCTCTTTCCTGGCCTGTCTAGCGGAGCTGCCCTCAGCGCTGTGACAAACACGGCCTTAAAGATAAGCTAACACCCCCCTTGCGCTCCAGTCAAAGTCAATCCTCGCTCTGCGTCTGAAATTTAATGCCAATTCCATCTCTCAACCCCGTCCATCCCATTTCCACAGCTCAACAGCGTGCCCTCCGCCTCTGTCTCTGCCTGCCTCCATCAAACCCTTTTCCGAGACACAAACACATAGGGTAATGCAGACATGCACTGACATGCATGCAAACACACACTTCTCCATACCTATCAGATGGGCTTCACCATCCCAGGGGAGAAGCAGGGAGTGAGAGCACTACTCCATAACGGGTAATGACATGGCATTTAATGATACTGTCCAAAATGATCCGGGCCTCTGCCGACAGCTACGGCTGCTCTGCATGGAGGCCGCGCAGCCGTGGAGAGCCAGATAAGCTTGGCTGGGCCTGCTCTATGTTTGTGTGTGTGTGTGTGTGTAAGTATGTCTGTGTGGACTGGTGTGTTTGCGATTTCCTAACACAGCAGAGGCAATACTGTATCTTTCACTCGTCCTGTCGCCTGATAGGATGTGACATATGCCTCCACCGCACACTGCCATCATTCCTCCCATCACCTCACCTTTCCACCTCCTCTCTCTTCTTTTCTCCTTTCATTTGTTCTCCTCTCCTCTTTCCTGTCCTGCCTTTCCTCTCTTGTTTCTTCTTCTGTACACATTGTAAAATAGACATTTCTTTAAAATACAAGCTCGGGGTGTTTTTATGCGCAGTAATATAGTGGCAATGGATGATCACCTTAGGACTACTAATCTGAACAAAAGAATCCCTTGGTTGTGTTTATGTTGTGTATGCAGCGTATGGGTACAGGGGAAAGGAAAGGAAATGCATTACAGGGTTGATAAAGGGACAGGGCAAGTCTAAAGATGGTCACTGGCTGCTTCTTCTCTTTACAATGCCACCTGAGTGGAAAACTGCAGCAAACACCATCTTATCTCATCCAGCACTTGAAAGAGATCCACACAGACAAAGTGCATCTGTTTCAGCAAAAGAGCGAGTTTATATCGAGGGGATATATCACACCGTTTAAACTGCACTGCACTGACTGTGTGGAAGGGTGATAAAGTGCAGCATACTAGGAGCATGACAATGAAAATGTCATTAGGGTCTGCAGTGTTAATCCAGAACTCCTGGTGCTGAGAGCTCATGTGAATTACTTGTTAATCACACGGCGCCAGTGTGTCAGTGTGCCTTCCTCTTCATGGAAAAAAAAAATTACAAAATCTACGGACAATGCAGTTGTGTTTTTTTTTTTTTTGGAGTTATTTTAAGTTCACTTTTCTTGAGTGCAAAACTCTTGAACTTCTGAAATGCTCTTTTATGTCCGTCTATGTTTTGATTGTCAGTTGATTTGTGAGACAAATACATTACCAGGGTTACAATGAAAATTAATTTGATCTCAAAAGATTCAGCCTATAAACGCCCAACGATATTGATAATAATTAGTTGTGTTCCATTACCTCCCATTGTAATGGTGGCATAAAAATACCTACAAATTCTTGCAGAGGTGGGAAAAAAATCAGAAAACTTCATGATAATGCTGAGATTTCCCCATTGCTGATTTAGTTACTTGCTAAAATGCCAGTTACATCAATTCTACCGCTGTACTCGATGTTCCCAGTTTTGAAAACCCATAAACAACCTGTTACTCTCAGTTAAATCATCTGATATGAAGAATTAGCTGAAAATTATCCTCTACACGCTAGTGACCTTCCAAAAAAATCATATAATGTTACTTTAAAGTATAGTGGCCAGCTTCTTGTATACTTATGGTGAATTTCCGTACTGCTCTTCTGTGAGGTTCCTTTCTGTTCATCATTCATTATTGTATTAATTTAGCTGACATTGCAATGAATGTAGTGTACATATATCTAAACATTACAGGCAATTGTTGCAACAGTGGTCGCACAGAAATGATAGACATGCTGTCCATGAATAAACATTTCTTTATTGCGAGGAAATGTAAGGGTACTTAGATTCTACATGTATGGAAACAGAATTTGAATCTGATTTTACTTGACTTTGCATATCTACATTCACAAGCCTTGCTTTGAGAAAGTGTGTGCATAGACTATATGCATGTGTGTCACCCACTTGACTGTCTTTGACAGCCATAATGACACCTTGGGGTGTTGAAAGTAAAACACAACCTCCAGCTAAAGCCAGTCTGGCTGTGATAATGAGTGGCTTGCTCTGAGTGCACTGACAGACGGAGGAGAAATCCATGTAGGCAACTCCATCAGGTAATTAGATTGAACCTACAATGCCAGGTAATAAGTGTTTAGGTAGAGCTAACAGCTACCTTTCCACACTTCAACTGCATTTATCCTCTTGCAGGTTAAGTGCTTCTTTAAGAGGGAAAACAGAAAAGAAAGAGGGTTCATACTGGAGTTGTTTTGTGGGTCTGTACAATAGAAATATGGGGGCGTGGGGTGGGGTGGAAAGGGGTTTGTCTGTCTTAAAGAATTGGTATTACTCTACATGACATTGATCAGAAGGTCCTATGTAAATACAGGCATTAACAAAATTTGTGTTTGCTTGGCTGTGTGTCTGTGTATATGTGAGTGTGTGTTGGCGTGCATACATGGTTGCATGTCAGGTGTGTGCATCTCCAGAGTGTATGAAGCCCTGAGGGCAGCCCAGAGGCTCGCCTCCAGCATCTGTTCTTACACCGACAAGAGCAAGACACACTAAGACTGTATCCTACAGCTCAGCTATCAAAACACATGCACACACAGACACACACACACACACACACACACAGACACACTAACACACACACACAGAAAGTGGGAACTCACTAACCTTTTCAAAATCAGCATGACGTTACAAACAATTACAGAAAGACAACCTGGCATGGAATGCCAAGATACTGCAACACTCATCTCTGTCTTACAAGGCCGCTGCTTTTCAAAGAGCGTAGGGCAAATTCCTGAGGAAAAATGATGTAATATGATTTGGTGGGATCTTGGAGTTTACTTTTCCTTGTCTCTCTTCCTCCTTAATGCAGTGAATGACAGCAGATTTAGGTTACTATTAGTTATTTCTCCTAGCAAAATTGTTCCATGAAAAATGAGAAAATGCTTGACAATTTTGTCAGGATTTTATCTAGTGTAGTCTCTCTCTTCTTCAGCTGTCAGTTCATCTGGGGAACTTCCCTGTGCTTTCTGTGCTGTGGTTGTTTGTGCCTAGTTTAGATTCCACCAGCCACAATCAGGAAATTGGTATTGTTTTTACCTTGTGAATCGGACTGTGTGTGCGTGTCTGTGTCATCGTGGCAAAATGCAGTCCTTGGGACGAGCACTGTAGCAAGAGCTGCAACGAAGGCAGTTTTAACTACTCTTCATGTGTTCATGTGTCTGTGGATGGATTTTGTCCATTCCATCCTGTTGCAACCATGCAAGATGCAGTCATGCCACCTTACAGGTTAAGAACATAATAAAGCTAGAGACTGAAGATCGGTGTTCCAACCCATGAGTGCTTAATAATGTAATGGCTACTACATTATTACCTGAGTAAGTGTTGACCTGTGTTACAACTGTTGTGATCCCATTGCGAGGTGGTCTCTACTTTCTATCCTTTTTTTGTTTTTGTTGGCCTGCCTGATTTTCATAATTGTACATTAGCTCAAGTAAATCTACCTTTATTCTAAATACCTTTATTCTAAATTAGACCTCAAAAAAATTAAACTATAATAACTCAAACTCAACCTTCTTGGTTGAAAGTCAGCTGACTTACTCTTTTCAAGTGCATAATCGTGGCTCCACCATTATCAAATGAGGTGATAATGAAAAACTGAGGTCACTACCTGCCCAAATCTGATGGTAGTGGTTAATTTAATTCTGTGGATCAAGCTCCAGAAGGTTCCTATATTTCCCATAATTTGTCACAATAAATGTCTGCTACTTTGTTTACCATATGAACAAGGTGATAATATTCCAAAGATGTCCACTTCTTGCTAAGTTTAAATGGGAACAGTGTTTTACAGCTGACATTCAGTTAGCAATGATTGAAAAGTTAATAATTTATTGAAAAAGTAAAAACTATTTATTTGGTGGAAGTACATAAGATTCAGTCATTCTGGACTCAAGTAATAGGCCTACTCAGGGCTCTACTCTCTTTCTGCTTCCTCTCTTGCTTTACTGATGTCCACCAGACTCCCCTCCTCCCCTCCTTACGCTGATGTTTATATCAATGGACAAATAACTGTAGCAGGACTGTATTAGAAATGCAGGCAGTGGGCTTGAGCATCACAAATCAGCCTGCCATTTCCCTCTCTCTGTCTCAATCCCAGTCTCTCTCTTTCACATCGCCATTACTCACGAGGCTGAAAAGATATATTACAACCAGAATTACTGGTTGGCTGACACAAATGAGTAGGGCCTGAGAACCTGTAGTAAGCTAATTACAGCCCTGCCCCTTGTTCTTAAAGCTGGGGCACCACAACACAATTGTTGTTCAAGTATCAGCCCTCTCTGCTGCAATGAAAATACAGCAGATACTGCTGTGTGTGTGTATGTGTGTGTGTATAGGAGTAGTGGGTTTACTGAGCTGGAAAATGTCCCTTATTATGAGAAGTCAGTGTTGGCTAGAACATCACCTTGGGGATCCAGGTTGAGGATTTCAAGAGGAAACCCCTGTGGTTGTGCAAGCGTGTGTGTGTGTGTGTGTGTGTGTGTGCATGCATGTAGGAGCAATTGACTTAAAGACCTCTAACCCTTCACCTAAAAGTCAGAAAGCAAACATTTCAGTCATTTTGCAATCTGATTCATTGGGGGGGTATATTATCCAAAGATATAGAATTAATAACTGTGTTGTTTGGCCATTGTTTCTGTTGGTTATGGTAACGTACTCACAAAATTAAGTGCTGAGATTGAGGAACATGGTGACATGACAATTGGCCAAGTTCCTCTGCAGAACTGCGAAAAAAAAAGAAAGTAAAAAAACATTTAAAATCAAGTGGCATTGGAGCTTTGACAGATTAAAATGGTTTAAGGAAATCCAACCACACCACACTAAAATAACTTCACTGGTAATATGTATATCAAATGATAATAATAATAATGTAACCCAGATACTATATGCAGATTTGTTCCTCTTTCCTCTTTCTCTGCTTCTCCAGTTACTCCCTGTCAGCGCTTGCTAGTTCAGCTCAGGGTTGGCTTCTCTGCCCCTTTTCTTAATTGGCGTTAAAGATGCCCAAGGCCTCAGCAACACACACATGGAAACAGACACACACACACACACACACAATGACTCTCCACTGCTTTACAGTGGCAGAGGAGAGTGGCTGACGTGTGGGAAAATTAGCTTTGGGTGTAGAGAAAGAAAAAAAAAGCTTCTGAAGCAGTCCTTTGCGGGATGAAAACTGCAATGATAGCGAATATTCTGCTCTTAATTACTGCCTGTTTACTCTGCCCTCCCCCCAGCTTTTAACCGTCCCTACCAGCCATCACCCTCTACCCATCCTCACCCCCATTTTCTACTTTCTCACCCCCTCACCTCACTCTTTTCCTGCTATAGCCCCCAGGCGTCTGCAACAGAACTTAGGTCTCCAACAAAGGGGATAAGATAAAAAAGGTAAAAAAAAAAAAAAAAAAAAAACTTGTGAAGAAAGGTTTCCCCAAAACACAAAAAAAGGGAGGGTGAGTGGGTGGCAGTGAAGGTAGCAGAATCTATGGCATGGTGCTACCTGCTTTTGTCTTTGATGTGAGTCCATTAACAAAACAGTCATCACCTCCATCCCTCTATCATTCTTAGAGCTACACACTCACACACTTACACAAATCAATCTTGTGGGTCTGTATTGCTGCTCTCAGGAGAGAGGCTCATCTTGGAAGCCACAGCAGGGTTCATAGGTTCACTATTGACCTCGTCCAGGAACTCAGACTGAAAGGGACTCTTTCTTTCTCTCTCTCACACACACACACACACACATATACACTGTACCCAGTGCATGGGTGAACTTCAAGAGGTGTTGCTGCATTTTGTCAGAAAGAGTTTTGTTTTTCTCTTTGAAACCACAGCTCCTCACAAAAACATCAAGATTTAGGTTGGCCATACTGGTCAATAGAGTCGTGGTTAAGCACGCTTGGAACAAAGTGAGAACATCAATTTATTGGTAAAACGATGCCTCCTATTCCAGGAAAAGATGACTGAACATGCCCCTAATGACAGAACCATGCAGGCCCATGGTGCAAAATGCAACAGTCATTTGTAACATTAAAACCATCTGCCTAAGACTGTGCTGGTTCCCATTGTGCCACCAAAACAGCTCTGATCCATCAAAGCATAGAAACTAAGGTGTCTTGTGGTACCAGGCACCAAGACATAGCTGGTCTTAGCCAGCTGTTTTAGGGTGGGCAAGTAAAAACAATATGTGGGCAACTTGGAGGGTGTGAAGCTCAACGCTTAGAGAGGCAGATTTATAAGTCAAAGATTGCCAGTTCAAATGCCGGGTCTGGTATCTCTCTGATCTTCACGTGGGGCTGCAAGGTGGATCAGTGGTTAGCATCGTTGCCTCGCAGCAAGAAGGTTGCTCCCAGTGAGGGCACCCGAGATCTTTCTACGTGGAATTTGCATGTTCTCCACGTGCAGCGTGGGTTCTCTCCAAGTTCTCCGGCTTCTTCTGACAAGGTCCAAAAATATGTTAAAACTGTCCATAGGTGTGAATGTGAGTGTGCTTGGTTGTCTGTCTCTAAGTGTAGCCCTGTGATAGACTGGTGACCTGTCCAGGGTGTCCCCGGCCTTCATCCTAAGTCAGCTGGGATAGACTCCAGCCCCCCACGACCCTAGTGAGGATTAAGCGGTGTATAGATAATGGATAGAAAGATGGATGGATGGATAGATGGATATATGGATGGATGGATGGATGGATGGATGGATGGATGGATGATCTTCACGTTCCATCAAAGATGAAGCCCTTTTTCCTGTACATATCAAGATATATGCTCTTGAGAAATGCACATGCAATATCAGAATAACTGTACTCCTTATGAGGTGACTGTAATTTTGCCACATTAGACCTATGACTGACCGGTATGTGTCACTTTCTTCATACTAATTAGTAAAACAACGTGGAGATGGGAGAAGACACAGAATCAGTGGAACTCTATATTGTGCAGGCATGGGAAGTCACAAGGTTACAAGTGCGGGCAGAACAGGACAAACAAATTGTGGGAGCAGGCAGGATCAGAACATGCAAATTGTGGGACTGGAAAATCCGGCTGGAGTGGGATGAAGAAAAGAGTTCCACAAGGCTTGAAATCAGGCCGCACCCATCGAACAACTATAGACCTGACCACTTGTGAACAAGTCGGTCATGCTATGTAACAATGCCCCTGTGCCCCGTCCTTCAGGACAAAGAGCCCCAGCATCTTAATGTAAACACATCCATTATGACAGAAACAGACCACGTACCCAGTCTGGGTCACTGATTTCTGGGACCATTCCCCCTTGTTGCTGCTATAGGACACATTGCGTGACATTAACAAGCCATTTGACCACACTCCTCTCATAGCAACATATGATAGCGGGCCACACCCTTTCTAAAAGTCTCTGCCAACACCTTAAAACTGCAATGAATAGTGAAAAAATTTGCAATCAGTTTTTTAGTGTAGAAGGAAAAATAAAATCTTGGATGTCTCTGTTTATTTAGTACTATCAGGTGAACACCACCAGGTTGAAATATTTGCAATGTAAAAATCTGCAGTTAAGATCAGTTTGCATACATCTCAACCTCGTGCAAATAATCTTCAGTCTTTGCATTTCATGCTGCATGCTTAAACTGTACCTTGCACCAATAATACATTTGTTTAATGGAAGATGAAGTATATAAAGACAAAATATGCAAAGACGAGTAATTATCAGCTGAAAGTACAGTATACAGTTCAATACTTGAGCATTTGTTTTTATCAATTTACACCCAGACATACAAATGTGCACTACAGTCTACAGTAGGAAATACAGAAATACAAATAAATATCTAAAAATTGAAATTATTGAAACATCACAAGTTTGTTGCCAAGAGATATACGTGCATATTGTTACAAAGAATTATAGGAACAAGCACACACAGCAGACCCATGACTGTTTGTTCACATCCCTAATGTCTCGTTCACATTCCATGTTAATGTCTCACTTTAGTTTTGCAATCAGTTTTACATTTTGACCTAATTAGCTCAGCACGAAATGGTAAATGGCTTTGGCGTGTAATGTGTAATTAATGGTAAAGAAAACTGTTGTTTCTGCCGCCCAGCTCACACATTTATGTTGTATGTCTGGAACTTGGGGATGAAGCCAGTGTCCAGAAAGTCTGATTTGTTTGTTGGCATTTATCTAGAAACCTTACAACTGATGTGATGATTTCAACAGTTGGAATAAATAAGATGAAACTCCACAGGTGACTACGAGTGTCTGTAGTATTCAGGTTAAGGCGGGCTTAATGCATTCATTTGAATCTTTATTAAACAATAATTCTACTTGTTCTTGAGAATGTGTGTTTATCTTGGATACCTATTATGCTTTATACAGTAATTAGATTCACATTAAGAATCTAAGTTTATCTGGACAGTAAGCAAACGTTTGGTCATTTAGTGTTGCTTTTCTCTTAAAGCTCTGTTTCTCTTGAGTTTTGGATGGTGGGTGGGTGGGTGTGAGTGGGGGTAGAAATATTTCCCTGTCCCCTGGTGTGCACGATGCTGTATTAAAGCCATATTTCGCATCACACTTGGCAGATATATAGGGTGTCTTAAACAATATGAACTATGTGTTAAGAAATAAATTGCTTACACCAGTAGAATTCTTACAGGAACACTTCAATCCAGACCCCCAAGACCATCCAGATCATTATTTCTTGCACATTTTCCCCAGTGCAAGCAGACATGGGTACTGATTGTAATAAAACACACTGTGTGAGGTTGGGGGTTTGTGGGAAGGCTACCATGACAGTGACAGCACTGTATGCCATTCATCTTCTTCATTTACACTCCAGGATTTCGATGTTCTCAGCAGCGGCTGCATTCAGCGTGCTAGTTTCAAGTCAACATTGTTTTATTTTGAAAAAGGTTAATTTTAAGAGTTGTAGCCATGTTTTCCCTTTCCATCAGTTTGTGTGTGTGTGTGAGAGAGAGAGAGAGAGAGAGAGAGAGAAAGAGAGAAAGACTGAGTGAGTATCTCCTCTCATGAGTTCAGTCTTGAGTTGCTAAAATGGGAAGCACAGAGGCCCATTTTGGGGTTTTTGTGTAAGTGTGTAGGTGTGTGTGTTTTCTGTACAAGAATGGAAGCTGTAAAATAGCAATGCTTTCTCATTGTAGGAATGCCTGATATGGATAGATGAATCTAAATGACACACACCCACTGTACACAATTATATTTAATACATCCTCTCTCTCCACTTAAGCGCCGCTCTGACTTTCAAGAATACTATAAGACAGCACAAGCATTATTCAAACACAAATATATCCCAACTGTCTATAAGAATCGTCAACTTCAGTGCAAGAAAATCCATAGTGTGTGTTGCTCAGCGTGGGTGACATATTTTCGATTTGATTCCTGCTCTTGAGCTTACAACGGAAATATGACTCAACTCCCCTTGCACACTATGTTTGAGAATACAGATGGTGCACCCTTGTTGAGTTTCTCTTGTCTAATTTTAACATGGCGGTCAGTGGGGAAATTAGGCAGGAAAAACTCAACAAAAGTGCACCATCTGCATTTTTACATTTAACAGCCCAAGGATCATGATTTAGTGTTTGAAAGCTCAGATTCTACACCATCCTAAAGTGAGCCACGTGCTAACTGTACACTTTGTACTGACGTTTCTGAATTTACCTCGAGATGTTGTGCGGAAATTTATAACAGAGGATGATGCATGACCGTGAGAATGGCCCAAGCAGTAGATAAAAATATAAACTTCAGCCGGTTACCCTTCTTTCTTAAAGCAACTTAAATCCTTCTCTTTTGTCCTCTTGAACACTCTGCATGCTGCCCAAACTTTTTATATGTAGCATGCAAATGCGCAAGAGCAAAATTTTTAAGTTCACCATTCATGTGGCATCAATTTCTTTATCAGCTCTACTAAAAACTAAAGCTTTATCATCTCAGGATGCTTTCACACCTATAGTTTGGTTCATTCAATATGGATCAAAGAAAAAAAATGCATTGCTGAGTCAACTATGTGAGCTCTACGATGAAGAAATCAACTAAAACTGACCAAGAGAAAGATGGACTTCTTAGAAGTTAACACATGTAACTTCAGATAATACACTCAATTTCCATGTTTTGCTATTTCAATGACTTTGCTCAATGATGTTAAGGATTTCTTGTGGTGCAAAGAAGCTGTCGCCTTTTCAAATGATTTTACTGACACTCAGACATCTGAGGCGTCATTTTCCAGTTCAGCACTCTGCCCACGTCTTTCATGTTTCATGCAAAACTGCTTCCACTGCCGTTGTTGGGACCGTTTTTTTTTTTTTGTTTTTTTTTTATATGCACACCTTAACTCCACAATACTGGCCAGAGTGACATTAGTTAAAAGCTACAATGCCACATACATTTTTGAAGATTTTCAGCAATGTCTTTTAGGCTGCTTTGAAATACAAACAGAAAGGCCATCAAATCTAAAAGCGTGTGTCCAGGCCTTTTCCCACTTCAAAAGTATGCACACCGTGAAGTACCAAAAGGATGTTGGGGTGAGAGGAACAGATTGTTAACAAGTCATGTCATGTTAACTGATCAAGGTTTTCATATCAAAGACAGTGTGGGAATGATGAGAGCAGAGGTTCCTGCATCCACTAAAGGATGGCGTCTACGTACTGGTAAGAATGTGGAAAATACACAAGGGAAAGGATACCTGAGGGTCCTGTACATGTTGAAATGTTGATTGGTGGCATGTGCAACAGGTACACATGTTACAAAAGAAATTGATAATCAGTTCCTACTTTCATTTGAAGGCAAGAAGATAACACTTCTTGACAAGATTGTGAAAATTTGCTGCATTCCAATTATCATGCGTCCGATTGTGGTAGTAAAACATAATGAATACAAAAACAAGTAAAAACAAAACAATAAAAACAGAGTAAATATTACTTAAATTAAGTAACATTATCCACAATCAGAACAAGAAATTTTCACTTGCTGAGATTTTTTTAAGACAAGTAAAAATATCTCATCTCAAAAAACTGACACATACCTCAAAGCTCAGTCATAATTTAGAAAAAAAAAATGCAAGTATAATACAAAAAGAAAAAGAAATTAAGAATTGTTTTCTTTCTGTGCTTAAAGGTATCATCCACTGCTATTGTAGTCATTGAATACGGCATAAAAGCTTGGAATTGACAGATGAAAATAGCATATTGAGCTTAAAAGAAGTGATCGCAGATAAACGTACAACTACAAGAAGTGGGGTCGACTTGTTGAACGGAGGTGATGAGCCTCAACGCCATGGCATGCAGTGAGTCCCTTTTCATGGATATCAACAAGACAGTTTTAGCTTCTCTTTGAAGCTCTTTATTTGGCAAACCATCCAGAAGACTGTGATGTGTTTCTCAAATAATATTGATCTATACGCTCTGGAAGGCACACTTTCTCAAACGTTTGTGTTTTCCCTACATGTGTTGCTAAGAATTCTGGTCCAGGACAACAAGTACCACAACCACAGCCTTTAGAGTCCCAGCAACCACATCACAGTGGTTTGACTATACTAGATTTCTAAGCATCAGTTGTGAAGCATGGTGGTGGAAGCATCATGATGTTGGGATGCTTCTTGACAGAAGGGCCTGGAAGGCTTGTAAAGGCAGAGGGTTAAAGGAATGCAGCAAAGTATAGGGAAATCCTGGAGGACAACATGATGCAGCCTGCAAGAGAACTGTGACTTGGAAGAAGATTTGTTTTCCAGCAAGACGCAGCTCACATGAAGCATACAAAGTAAACAGAAATTGTGTCAAGACAACAAGATGAATGTTCTGGAGTGGTTAAGTCAGAGCCAGACGTGCAAGGCCAATTTGGACCTATCCACACAGGTTCAATTCTGGCAAAAGGTGCATCTACTAAATACTGACTTCCAAGTGGGGTGACTTTTCATAGGAACTCTAAATGTAAAAGTCCATCCTCAGCTGGAAGCTGAAGCTCATCATTGGAAAACTGGAGGCAGAAATCTTGGTTCTTTGTTTCCAAGGCCTGTTGGACAATTAATTTCCAGGCAGCCTTTCTTACAGCAATCACATGTTGTGAGTCCATCAGGAGTAGCTGCAAGCAGGAAGCTGTTATTAATTGTGAAGTCACTCTGTCCAACTTTCAGGTTTATGTAATGAGAAGCTTTGCGTCGAAGGGAGGCCTTTCAAGCATCAATCTCATACTTGACACCCCATCTGATATGTGTGTTTGACACTGTGTGTTATGCTGCACACCTGTTTCAAGACTGTATTTGCCACCTGGCATTGTCTCCTGGCAAATACAGTATGCACATTTCAGGCTGTAATTCTTCTGGTCCAACATGCATACCAAACAGGAGACTTATGCTTCTACCTTGTTCCCTTCTCGATAGCTGCTAACTGCATGTCAGTCAAACTTGCAGCATGCCTGTATTTCTCACAGTGCTGCAGGATACCTGACAGGTCATGTGAAGCTAGGTTTTTAACATGCAGCAATCCTGAAGGGGGACTGAGGTGCTACAGAGTGCTGCACTGCATCTGTATAGAATGTGTGATATTTCTCTATAACTGACAAACCAGCAGCCTTGCTATGCTGCAACAGAGACTCAAGCAGTGGTGATAACTCCTCAAGATTTGCTGGTGGAATGTTCCTCCCTTTGGCATGACTGCTCATGGCTGGCGTAGCAGAGGAGGCACTTATGTGCTGGTCAAGCACCTTCTGTTGCTCAGCTGAAGAGTTGTAGTCAATCCTGTGTTCCACAGCTGAATGGATCTTGCTCAAATTGTTTGAAAACAAACAGTATGCAGGTGCATTTAAGACAGTTTCTCTTGACAGACACGAGCATTTTCACCTACCTGGGTACATGTCTCTATTATAACAACCATACAAGTGCAGTGTGTATTTCCACTGTGCCTTTCCACTTCATCTGATAAATGATCCAGGGTTTTAAAGGAGGTTCACTGAGTTGCTAAGAGTCCATAATATGCATACATAAAAAAAAAAAAACAAGAAGAAAAGATAAGGTAAAAATGTATTGTATTTCACATACAAACTTCATTTCACATACAAAGAAAGATGCTGCGAGAAGGCTTGAATGGTGTGAAAATTTGCATATCTTTGTCTGAAAGACAATGTTTCGATAGTCCAGAGGTATATAAATTTCGGCCATATACCCAACCATTTCAACCACTGGTTGATAACTAAACATGGGCTTTCAAAGACTCACCAATGTGCAGTACTATAGGCACACATGGTGCGAGCAGTACAGTAGCATTGAGACAAGCCAGTTCATTTGTCTTGGTTTGTGGCCACACAGTAGGCCAGCTCTGCTCCATACTGCACTGCGCACTTACGTCAGTTGCCAAGCTTTATGTCATGTTACAAGAACTATTTGCACTAAAGTTGAACTAAAAAAATCCATACTAGCCAAAACTTAGCCAGCAGTCTGATCGGACTGATGTCCATGCCCTCAGGTTAAGCCTCATTGTGTTTGGAATAAAAGATACAAGCAAAAATGGAAAACCTACAAAACGCACTGGATGAAAAAAACATGAACAGAGTTTGTTAATTTTGGCAGCACGTTTGGTTTAAAATGCTTTTTGGTCGATAACTGACTGAAAGGCGAAAGGAGACTATAAATACATACAATATAAGAAGTACACCTACACACTTAAAAAGCAATGTGCAGCAGATATGTAGCACATATAGGCAACTCAGACAAAGCAGGCAAAAACACATGATCTTTAAATATCTTTATAAAAGGTGTAACAACGAATCTTGATAGTTGCTATGACTCAGATTAAAAGTATGTGCACCAACTACACTTTGCACATTTTAACAGTGGAATAATGGCACATACTTCACAAATCAGAGGTTGATTGAATTGGGTTTCCAGATAAAACTCCTGCATTAACCACAAACCCCGTCTTCCTCCTAAATCTCTAAATGTGTCAACGCTCATCCTGAATTTTAAGTGATCTATTTATCTCATATGCCAGGATTCCACTTTTTGTGCAAAAATGATGAGGCTCATAAAATATGATAAAGGGACACTGTTAGAAGGTGTTTCCTCTGGACTACAGCTTTCCATTCTTCACTGCCAAAATTAAACAAGCTTTAGATCAGAAGCTCTATTCATCTGCACTGAAAAAAAATGATTACAGCCCCGCTCTTCGTCAGATCTCAATCCCCCCAGAGACATAGCAGTCGCCTGTCTAATATCTATGACTTCAGCCGCCCACTCTCACTCCCCAAACAGCGCTGTCTGATTTCGAACACCATCCAACACCTCCAGCGCATGTCCCAAAGATTTTTCCACCCTGCCACTGAACCCAAATCCCCAAGCAGCGTTGTTGTGCTCGCTGTCAAACACCAACAACGATGCTTGTTTTCAGCTGTTTGTTTCGATCTTTGCCGTCAAAGACAGAGTGATGCTTTGTGGTGTCAAAGTGGGGTATGTCATTGTTTGGATAATGGAAGAAAGGATTTTCCTGGGGCTACAGGTGGTCTTGACCATGAACCATGAAGAAAAATGCAGAAAATCTGTAGAAACCTCTATAGTTCCATGTATGTCAGCTTTTGATTCCCTTGATTCGACATGCCACAAGTATATAACTGAAAAGCAGATGATTGTTTATCACACTTGCATTTCTCTTGAGGGTGAAGATCTTTCCTGCTAAAACTAACAAATATATTTGAGACTCGTCGTAAGTTTTGATGAAATACCCACAACTAAAACAAAGCTAACAACTTGTATGGCATGACAAGAGAACATGGTTCTGGCTGATTGCCAAAAAAAAAAAAAAAGTGAAATTTTAAATGCATTTTATATTATCAAAATGACCATTAAAAGATGTGAGAGAATGCACTGAGTTGCATGACCCAGTGGACCAGCAGGACTTCAGTGCTCTGTGCTGATGTTTCTGGAAAACCTGCCATTTTGGAAAGCCATCTAACAGCCACAGTAATGTGAGACTTGGAGGTGTAGCAGCTCACATTACAGCATTAACTCTATCAACCCCCACCTCTTCCACCCTAACTATACCTCTACGTACCTCATAATTTTCTCTTTCTCAGTCACGTAAACTGTCCTCTTCTCATTTCTCCCCCCACCTCTAATTCTCTGCCTCTCAGCCATTATAGGAAAACAACAGCGAGAGAAAGAAAAGGAGAGACAGGAGGAAGAAACATTCGTAAGAAGCGACAGAGGCCTCAGTGACACGTTCTCTCCAGACCCGTGGCTCCATTTCTTTCAAACCCTGCCAAACTTTTGAAGAGGCACCCTTTTTCTCAGCTTATAAATCGCCTCCCTATTCACCATCTAAAAGAGCGTGCACACTCACACACATGTAATGTACCTAGACATACACACAGCGTGCACACACCTCTCCAGGCTGCAGAAATCTTGGCAGATCCCCTCTGACAGACAGGCAGGAAGATCAGAGCGAGGTGAATGATGGAGAGGGAGGCAGAGGGAAGAGGGATGGAGGGGTGAGGGATAACAGTCAAATGAATGACAGAATACAGGTGTTTGGCTTTGCCAGACAACTGCTAGGCTGCCTCCACTCCCTCCGGCATCTGATGGTATCAGACTACTCCACTGTTATTGGCCGCCAGTCTGAAGAAGTCAGACAGAAAGCTTCAACTGGGAGCGGAGAAATGGTAAACTGAAGAGGAGGAGGAGGAAAGGAGAGGCCAGAGGGAGAAAGAGGTGTTTGACAAAGAGCGAGAGAACGAGTGCTCCTCTTCAGGAACATCCCTCCCTCTGTTGCTAACATTTGGCTGAACTTTCAGATGGGATCCTCCCTCATGACTTATCCTCTGAAGGGTCAGACAGAGAGAGAGAGAGAGAGAGAGAGAGAGAGAGGACTGGAACAAGACAGTGCAGTAGAGAAAAGGTGGCCAGTAGAGGTAACAGTCAAACAAGAAGGGAGAGAGAGAATAGGGGTGACTCCTGCATTACCAGAGCAGTATTACAAACTAAAGGTGTGCTGATATGAAAGTAAATTTGGGTCAGGAAAAACCCTACACCCTAAACCTAACCTTTTTTTTTTCTGTCATAGTGAGTTAAAGATACAAGTAAAAAAACAACATTGCAATGGTCTTAGGGGTGCATATTGACCTAAATCTCTGGCAACAAGAGTGAGCAATGGTTCTGCTAAAGTATCTGAATGAAAGGGCAGAGCTGCCATGAGCCACTACTAACGCGTTGCTTTAAGGGCTGACAAACTGGATGTCAGGGTGCACGTCCAGGCACCGTAGTTATCGCTATAGACTGAAATTAAGCATTGTATTGTGATAAAAATTTCAGCTTTAATTCTCAGCTCTACTTATTCAACACTGCTTCACAATTAGTAGATTGTCAATTGCTTTTTTTCTGTTTTAGTTGTGTAGATTGCTGAAAAGTAAATTCAGTATAACCATGACAGCTTCTATAGACAACTGCCAGTTTGTTAAAAAAGTGAAGGTAATGGGTGTTAAGGTGCAGTATTTGATCCTCTGAATGAGACAAATAACATTCAGCAATCAATGCCAATATGTAGGTGTCTTATTATTGTTATTATTTTGGTTTTTTCAGTCAAGACTTTGAAAAATGTTAATGGCCCATGTCCCTGTTCTATAAACTTAAATATATGACTGAACAGTCACATATCTAAAAGTAAGATGATGGTCATTTAAAAAAAAACCTGTACACTGAACCTTTTAATTTACATAAAATAGATTCTACTTGGGCTGGCGCAGTTGGTAGTAATGTTGCCTCGCAGGCAGAAGGTCGCAGGTTCGCGTCCCAGTGGGACCACGGGACCTTTCTGCATGGAGTTTGCATGTTCTCCCCGTGCCGGGTGGGTTCTCTCCGGGTTTGCCTTTGCCCTAAGTCAGCTGGGATAGACTCCAGCAACCCTAGTGAGGATTAAGCAGTGTATAGATAATGGATGGATGGATTCTACTCATCCTTCTTCAAGTTTTTTACATTGTTAACAAGTCCATATGGTGTGTTTTTTTGTTTGTTTTTTTTATACCAGAGAGATACATCATGAGTGGGAAAAAAAAAAGTTAACCCCGTAGCTGAGCATTTCCCCTCAGAAACTACAACTACAGCACACTACTCTAAACCTTGGGCACAGTCAGGTTTTCCTACATAACAAACTTGGGAGACCAATCCTGTCAACTTGCAGGGTGGAGCCTTCTTCATTACTACTCCAATTCAGAATTGGTTTCCAGTTCAAACATGTACGGCTCAATTACTTCAGTATTACAACTCGCCATTATGTAGCATGGGGTAGTTTTACAGTGTTTGAGCAGAGTCATAAGTGAGCTGATGTGATTGAGCTGAAGAGGCAGGGACCTCATTGATTTGCACATTCTAGAGGAAGCAACAGTGTAAAGTTACATCTGAGCCACTGTAAGAAAGGACGGGATTATTTCGCTAAAAACAATCTATTACCCTGCCTACCATGCTTCTATAGAAAGAGATGGAAGCTAATAGGAGGTTTCAGCACTCTATTTACTTGAGATGTCTTAGTTGCAGTCAAAGTTACGGTCCTTCTAGTGTGAAAGGCCCTCTTGTCTTTTTTCTTCACACAGTGTTTTCTTGCAGAGCTGTGCTGAGGAGCTGGGGAGAAAAAGTAGAGAGACAGTCTGTACCAGGAGCTTCAGTTTTTGTGTGTACAACCAAACTCAACAGCATTACGGCCTTCAAAGCAAAAAAGTCCAAAAGTGAGTGTCGTTACCCCTTTTTGTACAATTCACTGCTTAAATTGAAGACCCACAAACATAACTCGAAGACACGAGGTTCTTGGATAGAGACCGTAGACCAGAATGCAGGTGGGGAGGTATGCTGTGTGGCCATTCAGCATTTGTCTTTGTCAGACAGCACGTCATGTAATTTGAAGCACGCTGAGGTTTATTTACGCTGTACACATAGATGAGGGCAGAGTGTGTATACATTACCAACCATGTGAGAAAAGTCAGGGAGGTCTTTGTTGATCATGTCCTGTTGTTACAGCATATGAAGTCATCACCTCATACTGTATGCTATTATGTAGATAAGGAGCAAACTGTTTCACCACACACAGATAGGCGAACAAAACCATCCTGTCTAGCAAGAACATGAACATTTAGCTTGAAGAAATCAATTTAGATAAAACATTGACCCCAGTAAAGATTAGAGACATAAACAGGAGGGAAGTAGGATACACATAATCCTCTTTTCATTTCATTTTTCTTTGCCTCTGTATTTTCTTTCTCTCTGCTGAATGCTAATTCTTTTCTGCAGCATGCCAAAGCTCACAATGGATAATCTGTATGGTAATAGAACTGCTTGAGCCCAACTTAACACATAAATGTGTCAGAAACTCAGTCGGAATACAAAAAAAGAGAGAGAGAGGAGAATGTGAAAATGAATCCCCCTTTCTCAAAAACCCTGCCATGATATTCAGAGGTATTAATTTCTAATTCTACATTTTCCATGTTCAGATGTTCAGGAAAGAGGACTAATAGCTGAAATTATATTTGGTAATAATTCATGCGGAGTGGACTCCCTTTGAGCACTGGAGGGACCCGACTCTAATTCATCAGAAGGAATCAGATAACAGCTCTGTGATATCCATGTTTTAAAACATCTGCTGCTTGCTCAACGTTTCATCAGGGAACATGTTTCAAAAAATATGACCAGAAAATCCATCAGACATTTGCAAATGGATGAGTGGCAACACAAGCCGTAGACGTGCAGATAGTTTGCCCCTCTTGTATGTGTCTGTGCAGACGGTTGTTTGGAGAAGATATATCAGTCGTGTAAAATATTTCATATATCATATCTATGTTACATGAATCAAGATAAAAAGACATTGCAGTGATAATGCTACGTCTTGATCCACCAAGTTAACTCATAATCAGCATGGGTTAAAAAAAAAAAATGTTCCTCTGTAAACAAAAAACAAAATTAAAATTTCTTTTAGCTTTTATAAAATCCTTGCTGTTTGCCTGCTTACGGAGAGAACAGCAGGCTCCTCACTTCTGTCCACAATCTTGTTAAAATCCAGAGTTCTGGCCAGAACGCTACATGTTAAACGCTAATTCTGCACTTTGTGCTAAAAGACATTTCCTGCCTGGGTTGCTGGACATTTTCCACCTTTTACTTTTGTGATCTGTGCAGCTTAAAGCACAAAAAGAACCTCTTTGTGTGTCTTAGAATAAGCTGTCAGTGAATGAGATTTCATTTCCACCATCACTTGTGTGCACATCTTGCGATGAAGCCCCGCCAATACTGTGAGACTGTGCAATACTAATGGTAAGTATGTAATTCTATATAGCAGCATTACAGCCTAATGTGATGAGTACGGTGAAAATGGACAGTACCAGGCAAAGTGTAATGAAAGCCAGGTAAAATGTACCGTACAAGAGCGAGCCCTCAGTGTGACTGCAGCACAGAGAAACATGACAATATGTATGGTTATTGTTACAACAAAGTCCATTGGGGCAGTAATAAAGTCAGGACAATAATATAGCTACAGGGGGTAATGCAACACAATTTCATGTTGCATCTACAGCTTAGCCATTTTATGGGAACATAATATCAACAGTACTGTCATCCAAGAGAGGAAGATTTAAATAATAGAAAGTTTAAGAAAACGTGCTTAGGCAGGTAGATTACAATGGTTCACTGTTATCACTGGATTAGTGACCCAAACCTGCTGTGAAATAAGGTACGACTGGTTTCCAGCTGATGCAAACCTAAAAACAAAAAAAGAAAGAGGACCAGCTTATATCCTGAATTGGCAGAAAATTAATTATGCACTTTGATCATCATAGCCAATCACAATTAAAGGAAAATAATGAGGGTAAATTTAGTGTACGGATCTTGTTTTGATTGTAGTCTACATTTAGAAGTGCTGCGTGTGTAAATATCCTCTCCAAGCTTTGAGGTTTGTAGAGCTTCTAATATTAAGAGAGAGTGAGAGAGAGCGAGATAAAGAAAGGAAGGGTGGAAGGAGGTAACAAAGGGGGTGCACCACCCCCTCCCTCCTCCACCTACAAAGCCCGCTTTGTTAATTAGCCCATGCCACATCAGCGTTTTCTAATGAATCCTTTTGGATATGCCTCGTCACAAGGAGATCTTGTCTGTTTGTTCGGGAGGACACAGAAAAATGAAAGTGCTGAAACTTGCGTCCTGGCTAAAAACCATGTTCTGACAGCAAATGTGTGCACCTCAAAGAATTTTCTTATGATATTTGCATGTGTACACGTCAGCGCGAGCATTCCAGCGTACAGATTCATATATGACTGATTTGGTGGATATGTGAGAATGTTCACAAAAAGGCACTGAAAAAGGCCCACGTCTCTCCGCTTGTGTATACAGGCGGTAGATGTGTCTCGCTTCTTAAGCGGCCCGCTAATCACACAAATTATTGCTTCCAATTAGCGCTGTGGTAGTAATTAATTCCCCCACTATCACATCGTTTAGCGTGCTTTCACACCATGGCACCTGTTTTCCCCAATCTTGCCACCCTTGTTTGTTTATTCCATAGACATTATTTGCATTTAAAGGTTTAATGAACAGTGTAAGCCATACGCCACTGGTGGAGGGATGTTGTGAAGGCACCAAGGGTCATGGACAATGGGACTACAAAGCAGCGCTGGGGAAGACTCCCACAGAGAGCGTTCCTTACACTAACAGTGACTGCGCCCTCCCTTCCTCCTCCACCTCTCTAATATGGATTAATAAAGTGATAACGCTCTTTGTTAATTAATATGAGCATGCAGTACTAATTACTTTGCTGTACGACAAGCAAGCTGTTGAACCCGTAAAAGGAATGGTGTCAGATCAGGCTGGCAATGCTACAACACTGGGGCTGTGTTCTGACTAGTAATAGAGTACAGGGGGCAGAGAGAGGGAGAGAGGAGAGCGAGCGAGTGAGGTTTGTGAATAATCACAATGCAATCAAGTAGCTCTGATATTCATAAGAGCTGTTGAATATGCAGAGCAAGAAAGGCTGTGCCAGTCAACATTCAGTGGCAGGCCCACACACACTTCATACCGGAGCTGTGGAGCAGCGCAAAGGCAGCCACATAATATATTCATGGACGCTTTCGCTTTACAGCTGGCCAGGATGAAATCCGCTTTCAGCAGCTTTATTTGCTAAATGTGACATTTCTTATAGTTTCCGTGCTCTTGTAGTTTAGTCCAAAGCTCACTTTCGAACATGTGTTCCGGCTAAATTGAATGCTTTAACTCTTTGCTGAATTGTGCTGAAAATATAGACTAACAAACAGAACCGGCTGCCTGCTGATTTCTGCGTAGGCTAATGGAGGTTAGGATTTAGATTTGATTCTGATGGCACATGGTTAACCCTAATCCTAATGAAAATGGCGTTGACAACAATATTAACCTCTTGGAGATCACGGTGATAAATATGACTGACACGTGATTAATTAAATATGTTTTTCCATATTTTCCAGTAGGTACAGTATATTTGAAAAGAAAGCTTGAGGGCCACAGACCAGTAACGAATTAGTAGGTTTATACAAGCACGCAGAGAATCTACTGTTGAAAATGTCGTCTTACTGGGTATTTCATTCCAGATTTTACCCAACAAAATAATAGAGAAACATTTTGGCCTATTTGTAGTGGTATGTCGCCGCACTGAAACAGCACTTATACCCAAATAAAAGAATTCCTAATTTTGGTTTGGTTACAGATTTTTTTCCAATATTTTCCTTATGTGTTTGTATGTTGTTTTCTTGGTTATGGGGGCATTGTAGAACTCATAATCTCAGTATATCAAAAATCCTAGCCACAGTTGTTTTGGAAAGCAGGTTTTCTTTTTTCCTTTTTCCGCATCAGAATCAGATCTGATCATTAGAACCACACATTAGCTGTAAGGTTGCTAAATATAGCTGAAGATGTTGTTTTATGTCGTCTCCGTCTATTTTGTCCTTTATATTTGACGTCACTGCCTTTACAAAACACGCAAAAAAGACTGATTTCTTAATTGAGAAGAAATGTATTCTTTCAACAAAAGAAGTTAAGAGTCCTCTTTTCTATGCTGTGCAGCTCTAATGTAGCCTTTAGTGGTAAATGTCAGTGAATGTGAGCCAGAACATGTAACTTTTCCTTGTATTACATGAATAGAGCGAGATTGTTGCTTTCATAACACCAGGATCTGTTTCCTTGCACACTCTTCCCCCTACTGGTGTAAATCCATAATCATGGGACCAAACCATATGTTGTGTACTCATTAACATATTGATATCTGTTATCTATAATTCATGGAAACATGTTTTGAAATTAATATTCAAAATAAGATGCTGCATTTTGATTGTAGGGATGTGCAGGGAGCAGATATTTAGCTGCATGCACAGTCAGGGCAAGATTACTTTTTTAATACGCGTGTGTTTGAATGCCTCTTTATTTTATTTATTCCTGTTTCTGCTGCTGTCCAGTCCTGTTTAATTGACATTCACTTTAGAAGATTAAATAAAATCAATGAGCCTTTATAGGTCGTATCCGTCATGAGCGAGGAATACAAGGATAAAAGAATGACTTTGGCGTCACATAGATTTCTGACACTTTAAAATAGGTAACGTTCCACAAAATAAAAGAGAAATACACAAAGATTTCCCCACTCAAACACAGCACCTTTGTCTCTGGCATTACGTTAGTACGTGTCTGTTCCGGCGCTATTACAGCGACTCCTTCTCAAAGCAAGAGGCAATTTTTTTTTTATCAGGTTAAGAGGGAATACAAGAGTGTGTGCCTGCTTCACGGTTCTCCAAATTAAAAGGAAATAAAGATAGCAATGCGTTATTTGGAGGGAAAAAAATATATATATATTTTTTAAAATGTAAAAAAGTTATACATACAGCCAGTTGAGATGTTAAATCCGATTTTATTGAGCTAACAAACACGCCAAAAAGTTGCCCCGTTGATTATTTTTCTATCATTAGTGAGTGTTTCACAAACACCCAACTGTAGTAGGTCAGACAAGCCTTAGGAAACAAGTTGCATCTCCCCTCTGCATACGGCTGCATAGAGGAGGAGGAGGAGGAGGAGGAGGAGGAGGAAGGGCTACTGTGTTGTATGAAGGAGCGCAGGCAGAAACGCTCCTCTAAAGTAGGTTTGATGAGAATTAACGGCACTAGAAGACGAAGATTTTTTGACAATGGTTATTAAGAATTAATCAGGCTGGTGCTCAATAATTTATTGTGCTTCCCGAAGTCCCCCATTAATTTTTGAACCTCTCCATCCCAGTCCATTATTTGCATGAATTCAAATAAAATTTCTAAATAATGTGTTGCTTGAGTGACATCAAAGTATTCACGGGCGAAATAGCTTGATGTAAAGCAGGGCTGAAGCCTGTTGTTATGTGTGTGTGAATTGTTGCACTGTAGGAATGCAGAATTAATACCAGGGCGCCTGACAGACCTGTTTAACTTACTAAAATATAATGTTCGGGAGTCAATGAATGAAATATTGAGTCTTTAATTCTTATGATTCTTAAAATATGTAAATACTAAGTAGGTAGGGATGAGCAGTTTCAAGTATTTGCAGTGTAAACCCCGTGTTCTTGAAAGACAGTAAAATCTTATGAGGTAAGTATCATTTTTATGCATTTCTAGGACATTTTTGAGGCACGCTGAAACCACATTAGACGCAATAATAAATATGTCAGCCGAGAAAAATCATATGTATGTAAGTCTGTGTTGCACGCTCATGAACAGCGCTGCCACAAACAGACATGGCTGTGTGATAATACAGAGGGTTTCCGTTAAAGAATATATTGACGAACACATCTCAAGTCGTTGTTTGTAATAAGCTCAGAAGCTCTATGTGGGGAAAAAAAAACAGCTCATTGTAATTATTTTATAACAACCACTGGATTCCTTTGATTTATGTAGTAAATGCGTTTTTAATAAAAGTGTAAGAAGAGAGAGCAACAAAAAGAGGAGCGATGAGATGAGTTGAGAGAGCAGGCGAGATGGGAGAAGAGAAGACAAGATGTTGACTCTCAGTAGTAGTCAAAGATAAATCACATTTTTCTTTTTCTGCAAAACACTGTAATGAAAAAAAAAAAAAAAAAAGCAGCTCACTGTCCAACACTAGAAGTGGGCTACACCATCACGGCTGTCTTTTATCAGAGACAAATCTAATACCCTTGATTCAAAGTAACAGCAGAGTGGTCATTAGGGTATTATGTGTAGCCTAAAGCAATGGTGTCAGCTTCCCTATGCTAATGGGCCCATGGCCTGGAAAAATTAGCATGGAGCTCTCTGGGGCACAGAGGAGATCACCTTGCTCTCTTGCTCTCCACTGTTGTTCTCATTAAATATAAAGAGCAGTGCTCATCACCATTTTTAAACCTGTCACACATGCATGTACAAAGTGATTCCAGATTGACACAGAGCGACAACTTTTAGAATATTTTAAACAGATTTAATGAAAAAAACAACATCAACAAAACGCAATGCATGTAACTTGTGTGTGTGTGTGTGTGTGTGTGTGTGTGTGTGTGTGTGTGTGTGGTATTTTTGAAGGGAAGTAACTAAATACATTTATTGCAATACTGTTCTCATGTTATGCTCCTTTATACTGTTACTCTGCTGCATTTGAGAGAGAAACATTTGCATTAGGTGCAACATCACACATTTAAATTCTACATACAATACATAGCATGATAAACTTTCTTTTCTGTTCTCTCATTTTTTCAATGCTCTGTGTCCTTTTCTCTCTGGAGTACAGCCATCTGACACAATAGAAATTAAGATACATACAGAGTGTAGCGGGATCAAATATTTAAAATTTGATGCAAAAATAAACTACAGTGTACCAATACATAAAGCAGATAATAATGCTATGCTAATAATAATAATAATATCAATAAAAACAATAATAATAATAAGAAGAAGAATCCAAGCATTATAATAAAAGGGGATTCTGCAATATGTATTTTAACATTTATACCCATAGCACATTTTGCAGAAAATATTGCTCTACTTTTACTAAAGTTACATTTAAATACTTTGCATTAACATATTTAATTGTACTTTTTTAGTGTGGCATTGATATTTGTATACTTTAACAAAAGATTGCAACACTTCTATCACCACTGTACAAGATAAAAACAAGAATATAAAAATTGACAGCCTCCAAACTGCACTTACTCTTACACTACAATTTACTACACACTAATGGGATGGATCTGAGAAAACACACAGGATTTTGCGTTGCAGCACAAAAAAGACAAACAGCGGAAAGCAGCAATCATCAATTTAATTATTTTAAAATCGTGCCAAGATTATACAATTTCTGCAATTTATTTATGAGGACACAGAAGTTGCAACAGTACAGGTTTCAGCAATCTACCCATAAATCTATTACTGCAATATTTTACACAATATTACTCATAAAGTGGACAACTGCTGCACTGCAGCAGCAGAAGCAGTGCAGCAAGAGAAATAAAAACAGTAGGCCTTCTTCAGTAGCTAAACGTGTTCTCAGACTTGGATTCCTTCGCTCATACAAAAAGCTAATACCAGAAAAGTTGCCACTCTGTGTGGACTGGTCAATTCATGCTATGCAGATGTTGTTTTATTTGTAGTTAGTTTAACAAGCATTGAAAGCTAAACTTTCAACCGTGCTTATATGCAGCATATACTGCATATTATATGAGTTTATTTGTGGTATTATTAGATTTAAAAAGCAGGCTTTCATGTTCATGCTTGTATCATCATTCAGTATTAATGATAATAGCCAATCATGTCAGAATAATTTGGCTTAGCTTTATGCTATAGCTGTCTGATAAAGTCCTGATAAACACTGTGCAGTACAATTCAGAATGACTTAAAAATGTTCTCTCCTGTGGTGTGTGTTTTCATGGTGCCTCTGAGTGTAGCTCTGTACCTCAGATACTGCCTGTCCGTGGTCTGTAGATGCGGTGCGGAAGAATTCAGTTTTGTGCCTGTGTGTGCTTAGAAGTGTGTGTGTTCTTGAATGTGTATGCAGGAAGCCATGTGAATATGAGTTGCAGAGTGAATATAGATCAGTCTCCCAGAGGCTAAGTGAGATTGCTGCTGTAATATCCCCCAATTACACACACATCAGCCTCTGACCAACCAACCACTCCTGTCACTGGTCATCACATACTGTGTGTGCGTGTGTGTGGTGTGTGTGTGTGTGTGTGTGTGTGTGTGTGTGTGTGTCAGAGGAGTTTGGGGATTGAAGGTGTAAATGTATGCACTCTTAGTTTGCATGCTTAAACTAAACCATGGAGACCTAAATGTAAGATGGCAGCACTGATATAGCTCTCCATAGTAACCAGTCCATTACAAGACGGAGGTGTTTGTGTTTGTGTGGATCTGATGCAGCCTCTGTAGCCGAGCCTGAGTGTGTTTCTTTGTGAAACTGTGTACGTGTGCATGCATCTGTATATGCAGGTGAGTGTGTGCAGTACATGGTTTTTTGTGAATAAACAGAACTATTGTGCAACTGCTCTATGTGTCAGCGTGGACGTTTAGCAGGAGAGTAAAGAATGCACAGGTTCAACAACAACAGCTGTAAGTACAAGAGCTGGATTTTAATCTAAAGTTGGATGTGATTTGTTTATGCTACACAGAAACATTTTAGTGATTTTAGATCCTTTTTTTTAGCCTTAAGGTTGAGGTGGACGATTAGTTGTGCGAAACACAGAACTTTTGTAGGTTTCCATCCTGTGCACACGTGTTCTGAGCAGCCCAGCATTGGTCAGCCAGCTGTCACTGTATTGATGATGTTGATATTTCTGTATGTGTGTGTGTGTGTGTGTGTGTGTGTGTGACAGAGAGAGGGGAAGAGAATGTCCAGTTTCTGCTATAATCACCACAGATGGCCCAGGAGCTCTTTGTTAGTTCAGCAGAAATGAGGTAATGTGCCTACAGGTCAGATCAAGAAGACAGCACACAATCAACCCACACAAATACACACACACACGTTGTTTGTGCGGCTATCTTAGTGAGGATATGCACTGGCAAAATGCATCCCCTAACTTCTTACCCTAACTTTAACCCAACCTTTACACTAACATAAGTCTAAACCTAACCATATCTCTAAAATCTAACCTTGACACAAGTCTGAGAAAGTGAGGACTGGCCAAAATGTCCTCACTCTGATGGTCTATACCTCAAAGTAGTCCTCACAGAGATAGCTGTACAAGCACACACTCACACACACTCACACACATACACACACAGGAACAAGAGCAGAAGCTGCAGATCAGTCTGGGGACTAGCCACTGCCGGCAGTGTCTAATTGCTCTCAGAGGAGAAAGAGATGCGTGGAAGAAAACTGGTGCAGATCTACTTCTTCTCTTTTTTTTTTCTCTCTCTCATGCATTCAGCACTCTGTGTTATTTCTTTTTCTCTTTCTTCCCCCATGTTTTGGTTCCTCCTCTTCTGCCCATCACTTTATGAGCAGCAACTCCATCATTCAGTGTGATTGCAGTTAAACAGAAAGAGTTGGAGATGGAGTTACAGGAAGCGAGCGAGAGAGAGAGAGAGAGAGAGAGAGAGAAGAGGCCCTTTATTAAACCTGCTGCTAATTGAGATAGCACGAAAATAATGGGGAGTGACACTTTAATGAAGACATGCTATGTGTTACCACTTCTTCCTTCCTTCCCCTCTGCTACAAAGAGGAGGAGGAGGTGCAATGAAGAGAATAAAGAGGAGGGGAGGGATAAGGAGAGCATCAAGAAAGATCGAAGGAGAGTAAAATTCTACTGTTTTATTGCAAAAAGGAAAAAAAAAAAGAGTAAAAACAGAATTGATACTGGCTCGCATCTCATGCTGTAATATGTTTTCAGTGGCATGTCAAAAGTAAGAGTTAAACGGAGTTATAGGCAGGGATATTGTTCTATCACGTTAAAACACAATTATGTTTCATCAGGGCGATTGCTCGGCACACTTGCAATAGACTGCTCTTTGTACTTTGCTTTGGTGCAACATTTTCTGTGTATTTGCTCTCCCTCTCCCAGAAACAGAACAAAAAGAAAAACTGTCAAGCAAATTGAAGTCAAAATGGAGAGCACAATTAGAGAAGATATTCCCGAGTGATATTTCTTCTATTCGGTTACCACTCTCAGAATCTGACACGAGATGACAATCATTGGATTTGGTCGGGATTGTGGTGATCGGCATTATGAAGAAAGCAGTGCTTTCATAATATGTCAGTGTAATCGACGAGAAATAAAGGCAGCTTTTTGGGGAGAGTTTACAGATTTGTTATGTGGCACTAGAGTGAGGTTTCTTTTTTTAAGATTATACTTTAGGTATTTTATGCTTTTATCTGATACTGTAGACAGAGACAGGGAATGTGTGTAAAGAGAGCAGAGGAATGAAATGCAGCGAATGTCCAGCAACATGTCCAGAAGTGACCCTCAAGCTGGCTGATCTGCATATATCCACACATGTGGTGTGAACCCTAGATGCTCAGCAGCTGGGATTTTCCCATATAGAAAGATTCCTGACAGGACTGAATACATTCCTTTATATGTTTGTAATGCAGTTAGGTAGGTGTTACACAAGTCTGTCTGGTCAAATAGTGCAAGAAGTTGTGACAAAGTAGTGTTTCTTTATATATATTTATGTAATTTAGCGGTGACCATCTGTAAAATACATTTGGAGTTAGATTATGCACATGTGTAAGTGTGTGCGTTTTATGTGTGAGTCACAGAACCGTGTTAAAAACCAACTTTTAAAAAAACCGCAGATGGGAGCAGTGTCCTGCCGAGATTGAAAAGTATGACTCAAGGATGACTGCCTACGCTCACCCCAATCTCCGAGCCAGCAGCCCCAACACGCATACACATAAACAGGATATGCTTTACCCCTGTACTGTAGATGAATATGAAATCAGAAACAGGTATAAATATTTATGAAATGCATTATTCTTTGGCTTTTTTTTTTTTTT
>NW_007578210.1:378020-383519 GCF_000690725.1 Stegastes partitus | reverse complement strand
TTGATTTTGATGAAATTTTAGATTTTAATTGGGGGTTAAGAAGTTAAATCATAACTGCTCACAGATCCACCATAGTTGACCTGCACCAACTCAAAAATGTACCGACACATCAGAGCTACAAAGATACACGTGGCAACTGCATGATCTGGGATTGGATAGCTTAGACTGCTATTGTTTTCTCCTCTGGTGGAAAATATGGAAAGTGAAGACAAAATTATTTCACTTGGATGTTTGGCCTTCTCTGTACAGAATGATGTCTGTTCAGAATTTGACACTTGCAGGTTGTGTCCTTGTGCGCACCTAAAGTCCTAGTTGAAGGCATGTACCTGCAAGCATCACGCATAGTTTAGAAGCTAATGCAGGTCAAATAATCAGTTCATTCAGCGTGATGTGAAGAAAAACAGAGAGTGGTTTTTCCGTGATGTAGGACGCATATTTTACCCAATAGTTAAACTTTTGATGTTAAAACAAAAAAAATGTAGCATATTATATTCTGTCTTGTTTAATAGAAGATTTCAGGAATCTCTACTGAAGTAATTTACATGTAACTTACATTACATTGCATTACATCAGCAACAAACTGTCTTTGAAGAACAGTAGTTTATATCTCTCCAGCATGTCTGGATCTGGAATCTTTGGGAAAGTTGAAGAAAGAGCAAATTCAAAATGATGTAGGTGAACAACAGAACACACCAAAAAAGGATTTACATGAAATCATACAACATTTTTTGGTAAGCATTTACGTACGTCAGAAACAACTGGATGTATTTAAATTCTGTAATTAGTCTGTTTAGCAGGTTTCCTTTTGAGCACTGGAGTTTGGTCTGATGCATCCATGTAATTCCACATTCTGTTTGTAATATTAGCCTCACTCTTTCCTGTTCAGTTTCCTAATGTCGCTGCTTCTCTTTAAAAGATTTCAACAGCAAAATAGTCACATGAACACGCTGAAACAACTGTTAATCAAAAGCTCATCTACAAAACAAGGTGTGTTCATTTGAGGCTTTTATTTATTTATTTTACAACATGGCATTTATACATATTACATGGTACAGTCAGGATCAGCTACAATACGCTGGTAGATGAAGAGCTGCAGGTGATGGACTGCAGACTGCAACAAGGTAACCAACTTTACTGTATCCTGCTGGAAAATGACTTGCACCATGCATAGATCACATTCTCTCATGACATTTTATGCCAATTACCGATTGATTGATTGATTTCTTCCAGTGTGAGGTTATTTGACTGTGTTGTAAACAGATACACAAGCTATTTTTTGGTTGCATTTATGAAAAGGAAGAGGCTCAAGGAGTGGTGGCTGCCCCCAAATCAGTCAAAACTGAAGCTGTTCAGAATTATAACTTTTAACAATAACTTATAGGAGACAGGATCATGTCAAAAAAGACAAAGAATTTGATTTATTATCAAGTTGACATTACATATAACTAAAAAGTAAGTTATCTGAATATAGATAATGTTGAGAACAGTCATACACACTTGATCCGCTCATTCTCTGTACTAATAATGTAATCATTTATTTGTCTAGCATGTCCTTTTGTTTGAGCTGCTCTCTGTGCCAATCACATTTAAGTACACACATTCAAAAAGCTTTTCACCATGTTGAAAATGCAGCAGTTTCGGGTTTACAAAGACTATCAGGTAATCTTTGGTGCTTTAAATGTTGCTCAAATCCACATACACACTAATACAAATCATCCCACAGCCATATGGGTAAAATCGCCTCTGTAAACCACAGAGAAAACAAAGTTATTACGTCCCTCTCCTTCCAAGCTTCTATGTCTCTCTCTTCTAATTCCTATGTCCTCCAGTGTGATGGTAAAAAATGAGGCTCCTTACGCTGCGAGCTGCAGCTTTTTTGATTGAAGTGAGTGATTTTCCCCAGCCGCACACCTGCGTAAAACAGATGATAATGCTGTTGGAGTCATTTACTGTGACTTTACTAAGATGAATATGAGCAGCGCTTTCTCATCATGCAAATGTGGCTGTGCAGAAAAAGCTCTCTTCCTCTCTCTCTTCTCTGGGGAGAACTATTTTTGCAGCATTACAAAGAAAGATCACCCGTTCTGAGTGATTCAACTCTTTATCGGTGAATGTAAACTCGCCCTTTACTATCAACATGATTGTTATTATTATTTGTTTTGGGTGTAACACTATATTTAATATCACATTGAGCATTGCAGGGCCTAGCTGTGAGCTGCGGTGCCGCCATGCAGCCACGGTTAGATTGATAGGAACACATCATCATTATTGGACAGTCTCCACTGTCACATAGCCTCTAGCTTAAATGTCGCTGTCTTTCTCTCTGTCTATCTGTTCTGCCAGTCTTTTCTTTCTCCCCCTCTCTCCCTCTAATAGCCCTTCATTTCCACTGCCCATTGCCCCTGCAGGCCACATGTAATACTCTGAGTGACCCGACTGGCTAGGAATACACCAAATTTGTCACACACAGACACACACACACACACACACACGCACACACCAATACAGAGAATATGGCGGTGAGCCACATAGGTCTTCTCCTGCCACTAAATGTCACCTGTCATCCAAGACTGGTCGAGACAGAAGCAGGAGAGAGGGGTCAGTAAACAACACAACAGCAAATTGCATACTCTGCCTTAGATACACAATATGAAAACACAGCCGGCACCCACAGTGTTTTAACGGTTCCATGGACAGATGAACAGTAGTGCACTTGAATCAGGGACTCTTAAGTTTATTTCCGCTCATGTGGCATCTGCCTTAAACATTCGGTCATTGGGTTGCCTTAAAAGGCCTTCAAGTAACTTGTAACAGCTCTTGAATAAATCCACTTGATTATACGATGGAAACAATCTTGTTCAATTCAACTCAATGAGATCTCATATCATTAAACGTAAAGGGAAAAATAACAGCGTCGCACATTCTGGGTCTTACTGTTGTAGTTGAAGTTTATGTAATCAGAGCCTATAAAGATGTACTGAGGTAATTAAACCTGGATGAACTCATTTTTAACCAATAGGGAGCAGCCAAAGCAAGCTGTAAACACAACACTGACATACAGTATTATCGCTTCAACTGCTAAATTGTCCACTACTAGACACACTCTGGGCAGGCGCATAGTGGTTGCAAGGAAGGCCTTGTGGTCGGCCCTTTCAGCCTCTCTGCTTCTATAGCTGTGTAGGATCAGACAACTTTGACCGCAATGTTACCTCTGAGTTTGTGGGGGGAAAAAAAGTGGTTATTTGATGTATCTACTATCGTGTGGGTATCAAATACATGCTCATAGAAGTTTGTTTTGTTATACTATCTGAGAAATGTTCTGTTTCTGATAGCAATGTTAGGGAAGAGAAGACTCGACGAGAACAGGGCAGAAAAAATACCGTTTGTGTCCTCTCTTCAGTTTAAGAAATCAGCCTTTGGCTTCTCCAAATTTTGTCCATTCAGTATCAAGACCCACACTGTAGTTTTCAGGGTAGCTTCCGAAGCACAGATCCTGGAGCAGGTACTTTAGGGGGCAGTTCTTACAGTCAGATGCGCAAAGGTTTGGGCTGCCAGTTGAAAATGGCCTCTTGTTGGTAGATAGCCAATGTAGACATAAAATGAAACTAAAGTTCATTATGTTGATTTTAAGAGAGACTCAACTGAGCTTGAGTTTAAAATTTGTTTGCAACTAACAGGAACATACATTAAGAGTTCAGAAATTGTGCTTCAAACCTCACAACAATCTTTGCATAGCTTAAAGACAAATAGCAGAGATAGAAAAAGTATTTGCATTATATGAACTACTGTTAATCAGTCTTAGTCACTTAAATCTGTACGGTATCCCGTCATCTCATTTTGTCTGGATTCAGGGAACCTGTAAACATGAATCATTTTATCTTGTTTTCTGTTTCCTCTCCAGCACAAACACATGCTAAACACAAAGTTATCCTACATAGACACTTGGATAAAGAGCCCTAATGCAGTTAACAAAATGGTGTCTCCAGACAGGTAATATCTCAATTTACGTTCAGTCAGACTTGCAAACAAATATTTAAAGTAATTCATGTAAATGTTTCATTTTGTTTTTTGAAAGCTGGAGAGAGCTTGTGTTGTCTTTGGTGCTCCAATATATGCTGCTTCATGTGGCTCCTTGTTTCCCCAAATCTCTACATTGAAGGTAAAGAGAACAACAGCAGCAGGTCAGGTTGAAATTAACTGGAATTATCCTTCTTTAACAGCTTCTGCTTCTTATTAGTGTTTGCTTTGATTGAAAGAAAATTGTTGTACACACAATTTATTCCAAAGTCCATGACTTTACCGTGTATTTATTTATACAATCAGGTCCATGAATACACAAATACTTGCAAGTGGTTTGCAAGCAACTTAAGACAAGCCCAGCTCAATTGCCTGTGGAGAACAAAGCGTCAACAACAGAATAATAACCAAGAGGAAGAACGAAATTTGGTGTTTAGTGCATGGACCGTTAGGCAGGAGAACTACTGTGTGTATATATTTCTGATTTCCTTCCTGCATCTGTGAAGTTTGAAGGGTGTACTGATCCGATATCATCACACAAGTTCCGATATCAGCACACACTTTAGGCAAAGTGTGATTACAATTCATCAAGACAAACCACACCAGGGATATGGCTGTTCCATCACCACTGCTATCTTGTTTCATCATTGTCATAAGCACATTTCTCATGTGCCATTTGAAAACATATTACCCTTGCATGCTATCGTGGATTTGATAGCAAGAAGCTCGACTTCCCTGTTTTGATATTTATGAATAGTTGTATCAGGGGATTGGAGATTGTTCTCTCTCTCTCTCTCTGCTTTCAAGCATCTGTGTTTGTGTGTGCACATGGTGAGGGATGGAACTGTGTGTGTCATAAGTAACTGACCTGAGACTCCCCCATGTTTAATCTGAGAGCAAAACAGAACTCATCTGCAGGCTGAATATTGAGTATGTGAACATTCTCACTCTTTCTCACTCTCTCTCTTTCACTCACACACACACAGACACACACACGCACACACACACACACACACACTCATATGCGTATGCCAGTGTCAGGAGAATGAAAGTAATGTTTGCCTCTGGAAAAGCCTTTACAAAATGAACAAGAGGCTGGGTCTTCTAATAAATTTACCCGTGGGATATGAGCTTTGTGTTTCTCAGCCAGTCCTCCTCCACCTCTGAAACTACTTTATGCTCTCAGCTTTGACTCATACATTGTTCCCACAGTTTAAACTCTTGCTGTTGCCCTAAGATATGCTGTAGGTGTACATTCACTGAGTGTATTAGTCTCATTGCTGGAGCTAAAGTGGTCTTTGCACTAGAATTCTACAATGAATGTGAAAAAAAGATTTAGGAAACTGACTCTTTTAAAAAAGCTCTATGAAGAAGGTGACTGAAGATAAAGGTAACATTTATTGATCTGCTTGCATAACTATGCATTGTACATGCACAACTAATGACAAATGATTTGTAATGTGGCACCTTGTGGTGGCTGTA
>NW_007578210.1:372036-375065 GCF_000690725.1 Stegastes partitus | reverse complement strand
ACTCCCGTGCCACTCTCAAATTTTCTGCAAGGAAATTTTCTAGTTGTTGTTCCGATACTGTGTTCTCAGTCTACTTGAGTCTCCTTGAAGGACTTTGTTCCATACATAGGCAGTAGGTTGTATCTACATGTTTCTATATGTGTATCTATATGTCTTTGCACATGCACACCATTGCTTTGGAAGAGTAGTTGCAGCATACATACATTTTGGACCTCATGTGGACATCTGCAGAGGGGTTCAAATGAACTCTTGATGATGAAATTCAGTCACATGGATCTGATTGTTGCAGGCGCAGAAGTGTATAACACTGGCTATATTACTACCAAGCTGACCAAGCAGACCAATCACAGTTATTGCGATAAGCGTCACCGTGACATGTACTTACAGTTCCAGTAAAGTGCATGTCAGACTATGGCATAGGCTAGAGTGAATGGTCTGTTTCTGTGCTGTACCTATGACACAGAATCAACACAGATTTCTAGTAAGCAAACAGAATGCATGGCCAGTGTGTGAGGAATTCAAGTAAGGCAATTTGGAAATGAGATATCCACAAGTAAAGAAATTTAAAATGATGCTCAACATGAGGATCCTTTTAATCACTATGATGTCACTGTGAAAGGTGCAGACAGCGCTAAAGTTCACTAAAAACAGAAATCTGCTTATATGGGTTTCAAAATCTTCTCAGAAGGGGGCCGCGGAGCCTACTGTGAGTCTGACTGAGGCCCTGTGACATGCTTGAGAACCACTGTCTCTGAGCATCCGCACATGGCGGCGTTTCATCCGCACACTGTTCACTGACAGACAAATGTTAGTTGAACCGGCGTGTGTGGAAGAAAGAGGAGCAGAGTCGATGGGGATAGATAAGGGGACTGATGTAAGGAAAGAAAAAAAATGACTTTTTATCTCCCCTTTGCTCTTTATTTCTCTGTGTCTCTCCCCACCTCCAGTCTGTCGTTCTGCCTGTGATCATTAGGAAGTTTTAATTAAAGACTAGAGGATTATTCTAGTGGCCTGCAGTCTTTCACCTTCTCTCATCATCATTCCCACTCCTTTACTCCCATCTCCCCCCTCCTTTGCGGCTCTTCAGGTTATATGTGTGTGTGTGTGTGTGTGTGTGTGTGTGTGTGTGTATTTGTGTGTGTTTCAGTGATCAAAGCCTTCCACCTACAGTGCCAGTGATCTCTTCCTTTCTTTCTTTCTCTCTCTGTCGGAGGCAGATGTCTGAAGTCTCGAACGTACCGGGGAGTTGTGTGAATTAGTATCAATATTAAACACAGACAGGATGCAGTGTAGGGTTTGTTAAAATGTTCATTTCTCTACTCAAACTGACTAATGAAACTTTGTTCAAAGCACTTTTACAGGTGCAGACGCAGGCCTGTGGCTCAACTTTGTTGTCGTTAACTCTTTTATTCACAACTACAACATTAATTTTTGGGGAAGTGACTCATTGTGTAGTGCTGTTGCCTCACAGGGACACATCCAGGTTCCCGCCACACATTACTCAATTATCTCACACACACTGTTTTTTTGTTTTTTGGGGGTTTTTTTGCCTGTCAGCGCATATTCTATCTCTGTTTGTAATAAGCCAGAGATCTGTCTACCAGTGTGCTCAAATAGTTGGAGTCCCCAGTAGCCCCAATCAGGATCAAATAGAATAAAGTGCAACAAGGCTTTCAAATTAAACAATGGAAAAAAATAACAGTCATTTGTAGGTGACACATATGAGAACATAGACACATATTAGACCCCCTAATTATTGTCTTCAATAGTTGCAACAAATCAATGATGAAACACACATCCCGTTAAGGATGCGATGACACTATGGTTAAGGTGTAGTGAGGCTTCAGCATCAAAATAAATGAAGAAGACTGAGTTCAGGTGAAGACCTGGCAGTTTAGGGGTTAACTATGAACCACAAGAACCCTCGTTGTGATCCATGGGGACCTTTGCTGAGTGTTCTGTCTTCTCTCTTGTAGCTTACTGTCATTTGTCTTCTGGTACTAAACAAGTCAAATGCCCCAAAAATTCTTCAAATTTTTCCATGCATACTATGAAATAGTGATTACTAACACAATAGATCATCNAAGGTAACATTTATTGATCTGCTTGCATAACTATGCATTGTACATGCACAACTAATGACAAATGATTTGTAATGTGGCACCTTGTGGTGGCTGTACAGTGTTCATTCACCATTCAACATTCACTATCGCTGCCTCCTGAAGGGCTGCTGTATCCATGTGTGCCGCCATTTGTTGAACTTGGCGAACCTCTTCAGGTCCTGGTAGGTCTTCAGGGACACAAAGACACACACGATGACGATGGTGAAGCCGCAGATGCTGCCCAGAGCTAGCTGTCTGTCTGTCCGCCTGGAATAATGTTGTCCCCTCCAGCTCTATGTCCGTCTGGGATGTTGTCATGGAGCCATGTTTCTGTTATAAAGCAAACACACAGCAGTCTTTCCACTCCCTGCGGGCTTCTCCCAGCAAACATAGCTCGTCCAGCTTGTTGTCAAGGGGGCGGACATTGGAGAGTAGGAGCAACAGTCTGCTGGTCTGGAGGGGGTTAGCCTTTAGCATGAATCCCGGCTCTCTTCCTCCTCCTTTGTTCATACCGTTTGCGCTTCCTTCTTTCTCGGGTAACTGCCGGCGTAGTCTCTGATCGGACTCCGTGTTGATGTAGTACGTCCAAATCACAATCGATCGCCACAATTCCAGAACCGTTCACCGTCCTGACGCCCAGTAAAGTCTCCTGGCCACAAGAACATCTGGGATAGACAAGACACTCAAAACGTTCACTTTCATTGTCTCCTGAGGTAGCCGCTGCATCTATGCCACCATCACCATGGCAACAGGATCTATTGATGCATGACTATTTATATATGTTATTTCATCGTCTTCACCTTAGTATGTTAAGCACTATGAGATGAAATATGTTGTGTATTGCACTATTAAAATAATATTGAATTGAATGGAATTGAATATGGGGCTGCAAGGTGGTTCAGTGGTTAGCACCATTGCCTCGCAGCT
>NW_007578210.1:343369-368216 GCF_000690725.1 Stegastes partitus | reverse complement strand
TTTTTCCAGGCATACTATGAAATAGTGATTACTAACACAATAGATCATCGAACTTAAAAGCACTACATGCAGACTGTGTGGATACTGAGTTCTAATAAACATGTTGTAAATATGTAATACTGGCTTGCAGTCTTCTTCTTTACTGCCTTTGTTTACCTTTTGATGTGTTCTTCAATATGTTCTTTTTCATCTGGTAATCATGAGAATTTGAAACCACTGGCTGGTCATCATGTCATCTGCATCATTGTGTGCATGCACGTAAACAACAAATAAATTAACCTATACATTAAACCATTGCCCCAAAGCATTAATGGCTCGATGGTTAGCACTGTCGCCTCACAGCTAGAAGATCCCTGTTTCGTGTCCCTGTTAGGACACCTGGGATCTTTCTTCGTGGAATCTCCATGTTCTCCCCGTGCAGCATGGGTTCTCTCCGGGTTCTCCAGCTTCCTCCCACACACTCCAAAAACATGTTGAGGTTAATTGGTGATTCTAAATTGTCCATAGGTGTGAATGTGAGTGTGCTTGGTTGTCTGTCTCTAAGTGTATCCCTGCAATAGACTGGCGACATGTCCAGGGAGTCCCCTGTTTTCACCCTAAGTCAGCTGGGATAGACTCCAGCGAGTGAGGATTAAGCGGTGTGTAGATAATGGATGGATAGTTCTGCAGCACTGCACTGAAGTCAACTGGACAAAATAAATTGACTGAATGCAGAACTCAGTCAGTGTTTACTGTTCATTACTGTCAAAAAATACAACACAACAAATGGAAACTGTGTTGCGTTGATGCCCTGGTGGTCAGACATATACTCAGTGACTGCACAGCTGTGTGTTGTGAACTCAGGTCACACACATGATGACACTGATGCTCTAAAATTTGGATAAATGTGCAAAAAAACATGCATGGATCACATTGATATTTGTGCTTCAACTAGATATACACGGTGTAGATATAGTGTTTATTTGAGCATCTCTGAATTTAATTGACTAAATATTGTTGTATACAGTACTTCTGGTGGTGCTTAATGAGGAGACATTGGCTATTGATGTGTGGACTAAAACCAGTTTCATAGAAGCCCATGCATGTAATTCCTACACGTCAGTATTTGTCAATCTGTGCTTTCTGTCATTGCAAGAAATGTAGAATTACTTACCCTTAAGACAGTTTATTTGTGATGTTATGAAGTAGGACTAAGAATAACATCCTAGATTAAAATATCAGGGGAGACAGTTTTTACCTTTAAGAGAGCAACAGGCTTATTGTGTAAATGTTTCAAAACGTGTATTTGTACATCATGTCTCTGTACTCTAATGGACTTAGACACAAAATACAGCTGTGAGAGCAGACTGTTCTGACTGCTGTACAGGAGGGTTTGTTTAATTGTGTTGAAGGTGTATAAAACTGCATACAGAGAGCGCCAACTGTGTGACAGTGATCCCAACAGCACACACCACAGGGAGTGGACGCACACTCCTGTTGAACACACCTGAGATTATCACTCTCCATGTTATAATGTAGTAGCTGCCACTGCAGCACACCAAACCCCAGACTTTACTGCTCTTGTTAGGACTTTGAATTGGATGTTTTTGTTATGCAGAAAGCAATCTTTACTCCAAGTTGTTAAATAATTAAGTCTTATATAAAGTGCAGCAATCACAATATTCTTACTTTGTCGAGCAACATCATGAACACACAATACACAGTTAAACTTGTCTTGTTTTTTCCAGATACAGGATGCACAACATTGCTGCTTTGTCAACCTGTTAAAATCATTCAGACCTAGTGACAGAAAAAGCTACAGTGCACATGCAATATTTATGCCCCTGTATAATGCCTAATAATGCACCAATTACTTATAAATAAATAAATCAAAGTCTGCAGTGTAACTAATGATCTACCTGCTGCTGTGACTCTGTGTGCGACAGCTCACATGCCCGAGGTGAAGACAAATACACAGCATGACTTGTCGTGAGATCCTGATCAATCCTGTCTCCATATTGGGGACGATTTATAGTTATAAGTAATGAATGAAGTTACTCTTGTTGTTCCACGTGCATAAATATACAAAAACTCACATGAACCCTCCAGCAGTGTGATGCTGCAGGTGTTTGATCAACTCAGAGGGAAGACTGCTACAAACAGCTGGAAGCAACAGACTTCCTCTTTTGTGGAAACCCATATTTCAATATTAACTGGTAAATCTCATTAATCCCTCCTGTCCTAATTACATTCAAGTATTATTTCTAAAGACACTTCAGCGTGCAATGACAAAATCAGTAAGGAAAATGATTGTGGTACCCAAAGTGTTTCTTTTGTGCTCTCTGTGATGTTTTTGGACCAACATTAGAGGTAAAATGTGGAAAAAGTCTTCCCCAAATTGCTTTTCACAAGTCAAAGTGCATCACCTGTATGTGCCCTTAATGGGACAGCATCCACCTAGAGTTGTGTCATGTTGAAAGTGATACAGAGATGTTACTAGGGCCATTATTATTAAGACTGATGTCACAGTCAAGGGATGCTCATTCAGACATGAAGTTGTCCTACAATAGCGTTGTGTATGTTTGTCAAAATACCAAAGCTCTCAAGTCTATCCTGTCTATATTCAACGTCTATACTCCGTCAGTAATATCTTCCACAGCATCAAAACAGCAGGCACCTAATCACAAGTGTTTAAGAAAGTCAAAGAACAATAGCAAAAATGGGAACACAGACGTGTAAGTTGGGTGGTGGGGTGCTGCTACATGCTGCTTTGGGTGGTCGTTTGCTACCACAGCCCTCAGTACATAGTGTCCAAAGGTGACTTCTTCTTCTTCTTACCATGTGTAGTAATGAGTTAGTAAAAGAAGCTAAGTTGACTAAATATTGTTTCCAGTTCAAGCAGGTATGATTAATATTATCATTAAAATCTGTACTTATCTATCCACACGTGCTCACATCACTCCCTGTTTCCACATGTGTGTGACTTTGTGTGACTGGGAGAAAGAGGCAGTGACAATATGTTTGCATCTGTGTGTGTTTCAGTATGCACGCAGTAGTTTCATGTCTGCACCACACATCGTTCCACCACGCACTCACTCACCATCGCCAGGAGGTGTTTGTTTCTCTTTTAAATGGGCGACGCGCCATATGTGTGGTCATTAGTCTAAAGACTGTCCTTCAGCCGCACCAGAGGACAACGTGTCAATGAGTAGATTAACTAGCCACCGGTGTTCCCCAGCTTTACTAAAGGACCTTGAATTACAGCAACTTTCACTTTGTTTCACTCCCATTTATTTCATGGAAAATATCACACAAATCACAAATGCCATGACGGATATGTGGCTTAAGGGGAAAATACCAGAGTATTTGTTTTCAACATGCGGTCGTGTTAAAAGACGACAGTGTTGCAGTAACATGTTATTGCCAGAAAGAGAGGAAATAATTGGAAGTGGCGTTCAAGGAACACAGGATCAATTTGTGTGTTTGCCTGAACTCATGTTGTACTTCAACTCAGAGTGCTCTTTGCTCCACTTAAGGTTTTTAACCCCTATTAGACTGAGGCCCGGCTGACACTGTGTCCTACTGTAGCTAAAATAAATTGCCAATTTGGAACCTTATATTTGCCCCAGTCTCTGTGTCCATTATAGGAAAGTCATTGTTTTGATTCCTTGTCTCTGTCACACACCTACATACAAGCACACACATCCACTCTCACACACACATACTGTACACTCACACAAAACCGGACACAGTCTTACTCACATTATTTTGCCAAAAATATATTTCAAAAAAAGAGAAAAGAAACAAAACTATATTGTTTAACCAACACAAATATTTCAACACCCACTGTGTTAAGGTTATGGTTAGGGTTGACCCAAAAGTCAGCACTGGGATTCTTTCTCTGACAAGTGGGGTCAGCACATTTAAAAGAGAAACATGTCTGATTTGGAAGCGGAAAGTGACTGTAAGTGTTATTATTATTATTATTATTATTGCTAGGGTTATTATTTTGCATTGTACATGGCCTTTGAAAGTACAATTTTTACATAGCCATTTTTGAGTAAAAATCCCAATGACATGTCTAAAAAAGAACCAATTACTAAAACAACAGACATACAAGTAAAAACACTGCTCCTGTTTTTACTTGATACATGTATATCATAGTTTCAGCCAAGCAGAACACACTAGCTTCAATATTGAACCACTTTGTTGTTTTTACGTCCCACATCAGCTGTATCAGTCTGTCTGCTTGTTGTTTCATTCACTTTGCTGACTGTTTTGGTCCAGACTGAAATAACTCAGCACTGATTGTATTCATCTATCCCTCGTCCCCTGAGAATGAATTTCATTGAATTTTAATATTTCCTGACTTTTTCTTCAGTGCTACCATGCCTTTGATGGTTTAGACATTTAGTGTAATCTCAACAAGTATCAAGCCTTGATTAGACTCTCTTTTGGAGGTGCACACAGACATTTTCTGTCAGCTGGAGTCAACTTGGACTACTCTGTTCCATACATGTGCAGTTGCCCGTACATACATGCACACTATTACTTTTGCAATATAGTTGCCATTGACACATATTTTGGCCTGCACACAGACATCTGCGGACCTTCACAAACTCTATCGCAGATGCAGAGCATGGTACTCAGAGAATAAACTGTAAAGACTTAATGATAACCCCTGATTTTTTTTTTCTTTACTGCCACAAAATCAAGGTTTTTACTTATCCTGAGAAAATTAAAATATCCATATCAGGTTAGACTGGCACAAACTTGTGGATCCATCCAGACATCCATGGTGCCCAGACAGTGTGTCCTATTGACTTTCCCTGCAGTGCCACCATGAAGCTGTAGTGATTTTGGGTGAAAGTTTTCAATGACTATTGGATGTGTTGGCATGGAATGTTGTAGAGACATTTGCAATGCCTTCAGCATGACTGTAATCACATTGGTGATCCAATGACATTTTCTCCCTTTTTGGGTCAAAATTCAAATGTAGTCAATGTTCTTGAGCAAAAACATCGTGGCACTACAACTGGCCTCAGCTGTACTCTGTGTTTAATGCTGACCAGCACATTCTAAGCATGCTAAAGCACATGCTAAACTAACATTTTGAACATGGTAAGCATGCTTAACATTAGCGTGCTATCATTGTATGCTAATACAACTACCTCGCCATTATTTTGTCCCTTTAAGGTGCAAAACTCTACTGAAATAAAATGAGTGTTGCTTTAAATTTCAGTTTTTCTGGATGTACATGGTTTTGGTGACACATTTTCAGTTGCTGTTATTTAAGCTATTTGTTTTTACAAGACGTGATTTTCAACTGTGTTCAATTCCTTCAACAAAAATTAAACTATTCTACTTTATAGATGATCAATGAACTGAAATGTTGTTTTATGTTGCTAGTTTGGCTCCAGCTTTCGAAATAAGGCGACATAGACCGTCTTTAGAGTTTTTTTGTCTTATTTAAAAGTGCTTAGTTTGCATTGAAGATCTGGACACATCATAGACTATGGGATCTTAATGGCATCTTCATTTTAAGATGCTTTTGAGAAATCAGGTAATTTTTTATTGTAAATTCATTTGTGGTGAGTCCATGCAGCTTGCACATATTTGTCATAATAAGATCTTAATTAGCACAGATATTAATCCATATATGATCTCACACACACACACAGAACACATAAAACATATCAAAACTCCTTCAGTGGTTACCCACACAAATATAAAAACACATTTTCACTGACACTGCTGTATGCTCTTACATAATAACACAAATATTAAAAATACAAACTCATATTCTGACCCACACATGTACTCTGTAACACATACACACCAACACAAACACACACACACAAGGAGGATGTGATATCCAGAAGACACAGGGCCTTACCTGAGCCCTGCTAGCCTGGGCCTGTCACTGTGTATGGACCGACCCATTTATCATGTAATCTGGTGGGGAGAATGGACGGGGCACTATCAGCAATCTGCTATTGATCCACGCCTGGGGCCCCTGCTATTGTTCATCTGTAGCCCTCAACTGGCACCCAGCATTAATGAAAGAAACTAAACAATGCATAGCAATCAGACACCCCCCAAATCACCCCATCTTCCCCCTCTCTGTCTTAAGAGAAACAGGACAGCAGCTGGTGGGAAGAAGGAAAACAGGAGGGGGGGAAAAAAGAAAAGTTTTTTCTCAGTTTGGGAGAAAACTTTTGTTATTATGTTTCTCTTTGAGAAGGTGTGAGCAGGGGGAGAAAAACACATTTATCATGTCAGAGATGGCTCATATCATCCCTGACCCTGAGCACCAGACAACGCAGTTGATATCGAAAGCGCCTATTGAATAATGCTCAACGCCATCCTATGCTTAGGAAATAGAGACATATGGTAAATCTGTACAACTGAAGGGCCCCAAGATCACAGCGGCTGGATTTTGCACCTTTTTTTTTTTCTCTAAATATTTTTAAAATACTGATCAAGTTGGGGTGTTTGATATCTCAATGAGACACTGGTCATTTATTCCCCAATGTGCTTGGATGCAGACTTGGCAGGGGTCAGGGGATGTGTTCTATTGAGTATGTATGGGGCTTTCTCACCCAGACAGCTGACTGGAGCATGTTCTTTTATTTAACATTATGTTGCTCAAGTTCAGCAAATACTCAAGCAAATTCCCCCTTCGAGCCAAGTACTAAAGGTTTTCTTGTAGTGTTTCCATCCTTGATTCAGATGTCAGCTTGTCATCAAGTCATACAGAGACCTTGGTAAATGGAATAGCAAAGGATCTGCTCTATGAACAACAAAGCAACACACATGTCAGTGTCCTCCAAAACAACCTCCACAATCATTTCACAAAGGACATGTGACTTTACTTTGTCACCTTTCAAGATTGGGGTTGTTTCTCAGGTCAGTGGAGATCTGGTGCTTAGCTTCTTTGCAATATAAAATACATAAATAGAATTTTTTTATTATCAAAACCCAGTATTATTGCCAACTACCTGTTTACTTTTTGGTATACTCATATAATTCAATTCAAATCAATACAACAGATCTGCCAAAAATTTAACTTCAGTTTAATACTTAAGATGGTGAACTGTATGGAAAAATGAATGGAATATGAAAAGGAACCATATTGATGGGAGGGGTGGTGAGGTGGTCTGCAGTTTGGACTGTGGCTGCCAGTCACTTTAGAGTTTTCTGTGTAAACTCAAAGTTAAACAGAGAAGGTAACTGATGGCTCAACTTTCACAACTAACCATCACAGCTTGTCGTATGACAATGGCAACCACAGACACTAAAGAGGAGGAACAGATCCAGGAGGTAAATAGGTATATAGATATACTTGGGAATATTATTGTCAGTGGAGAAACATCTAAATGTGTAACTGTGATATGGAGATTAGCTTTAAGGTGTTAAATCAAACACCGAAGGGGGACTTTAATAGAAGTTGAATGACACAGTTTAATTTGCATTAAGGTGGATAACTGTTTTAGGGAGTTTATTGCACAGTATGTGAACTATATCTTCATTAAGGATTTAGGCGTCATTCTCAAGTTCTAATGGAATTAGTTTTGTTGAAATTTGTGACAGTTTAGTTCAGATTTTGTCCCATTTCCTCTCGTTCAGAGAGAACAAAACACCAAAACACAAACAAAATTCACGTTTTGTATGTGCAAACTCCCCTATCAGAGAACACCTGTCTAAATCCCTGTAGACTGACATACCCGTGCACACACACATGAATGGACCCAGCGTGTCAGACAGATTTGTCCTTTCCAATGAACAAAAAGATGTTGCACCTGCAAGATATAAAAGTAGACCAGATCTGGACCAATCAGAGTCCAGTATGTAGGAATGTGGGCCATTTTCCAGAGCTACTGTTTCCAGGCAGAGGAGATACTGATTTTTCCATCGAGGTTCCATTGTCATGTTGCAGTAGGAAGTATGCCAGCTACCAAAGCACAAGGCCCACAGGACTTGGGTACTCATCTGTCGCCCCTGTCATGAAATAGCAACATATACACCCTGCACCAAAATATACTCAGATACACACAAAAATAGATTTATATCCACTCACACAGAGACCAGCACAGGTCCACATATGAAAGAGAACTTTCATTTTAAATAACATTAAACACTGCAGTATGGGTGTGTGTAAGGAAGAGCTACTAAAGAAAAAATTAACGTATTTGACCAAAAGAAAAGATAGATTTGTTGTTTAAAAGGTTTAGAACTGGTTTTCTCTGTCGTTTTCTAATTATCAATGATGTGATTATTCATGATCACAATATTTTCTGTCAAAGCAGAAACTTTTTTTTTTTTTCTTCAAATTAAAGATTTTAATATTTTCTTTCTTTGTTGTTATACCTCTCTCAGGTTTGACCCACATGTCAAATAGGTGTGTCTTAAATAAAAACATGTTGCACCTGCAAGATACAAAAGTAGACCAGGTCTTATCCAATCAGGGTCCAGATCAGGTTCCTGGCAGCACATGATGCTGACTTGATTTTATATCAAGACAGGAAGAGGACACAATCCGAGTGACAAGTACAGAGGGTGCATTTTTGGGACATGGATGGCAGGAGCTTCAGTCACAAAAGTGATTCAAGTGACATCCGCATTTGCATCTATGAGAAAGACATCAGCAAATAGTGTTGGAAATTGTATTTGACAGCTACATTTGATGACTGGCATGTTTGTGCATTATTACAATATGTAAGAAAAAACAAAAGAGCAACGAGCAAAAGAGGTATCCGAAAATGTAAAAGCAGCATTTGATCAGACTGTGTCAGCAAGTGTGCAGTTACATAGCAAGGAATATTACAGTAGAGTTGCAGTGCATAAATCTATAATTGGAGAACCAACTGGATGACCCTGGTAAAGACTGCAAACAGTGTGAACTGTGCCTTTAAAGCACTCATTGGAGCTATGAAGTAGAAGTGTGCTAATACAGAGCAGATACAGAGAACATGCCATCTGAAAAGACATAGCTTGACCAAAGAGACTGTTGAAAATGAGAACGTTAAAACCTTCCATTCAAATTCAAGTGCCGACAAGTGAGCACAATGACCAAAACATATCTACACGTCTCCTAGTCGGCATGCTTCACACTGGAAATAGTTTGCCCTTCAGCTTTCCAAGTCAAAGCATTGTTGGTGAATGCAATGATGAGCTCACGGCAGCTATTAGCCCTGAGACTTTTGCTTGACCATGAAGGTAACTACAGGAAAAAGACTGCTTCAAAAGGCAATGCTGACAGGGACATGGTGCTGTATTGTGAGAACTATTTCATAAATTAGAAAACAGGTATGAAATCCCTCAAGTTATGCGTTAAATTTTTAGTTTTTTGATCTTAAAACTTAAGCCTCTAGGAATGCAAGACTGTGGCAGTTTGGCTACAGAACACAAACACGCTTCATAAATCTCAGGCCTGCTTGACTGTTAGCGGATTCACTGTACAGTGTAAGACAGTGGATGTGTTTAAGAAAGCAGGGAGATGTTCAGCAGCTTCCTTTGTGAATGACTCGGTCAAAATAGTCGAGACAAGCAGTCAAGATAGTTACTCCAACGTTCACAAAATCACTCTGTTGTCCCTTACACAAAGACTTTTCATTATTTACCATGTTTTAGAGAGACAGTGAAGCACAATCAAGAAGTTAGTGATGATGATAGTATGCAGAATATTAGTGCAGTGTAAAAAGTGACCATCAAGCAACATATTCAGGTGCATCTTTGAAAATCGACAAAAATAAGTTATACACACTGACTACAATCTAAATTTATTTTTTCTCTTTCTTTCTTTTTCCAGTTGATACCAGCTTGTCTGTCAGGTGCTTTTAGGCACATGAGCCCAGTTACATATATGGTTCTTTGATGAACTGTGAGATGCAGTTAGAAACCACAGAAAAACTTATTAAGTAGACTTTGAGTTACACAAATCAATATTTTTTAGCAATAGGTCAGCTGACTTTAATCTGTAGTGTTAAATGAGTGACTCATAGTGTCACATGATTGTAAATACCTCCACAGAACAGAGGGAATCGGACCAGAGTCTCTTTGGTCATTGGTTTGGTTTTATGGCCTGCAGCTTTGCTGTTTTGGTTTAGTCTCATTACTCTCATCATTGTAATGCAGCTGGCAGAACACCCTGTATGTTACATGCCCAACACCAGCAGACACACAAATTAGCTGTGAACAGGGGTAGTTTACTTTTAGAGACACATATATTTTGCTCGGGCGTTGACAAAGAACAAAACAGAGCTAAACGGAGAGTAAGAATTGGACTTGCATTTTAAGGTAGACACAAACATAATTCCAAATTTATACTAATAGTGCCTAATGACTGACATTTCGATGTAGTGCCATGCTTAGTAAAAACTCAATAACGCCGCCTCTTCAATTGCTTCAGGCAGACAGCAGTCATTATCTGCACAAGCATGTTTAGCCAGCTTTAAACAACATAGGTTGCTTTAGACATTTAAGCCAACATCAAATGCCATTGTTTTTGGAACAGTACTTTGTTTCCTGACTTGCTCCCGCAATGAATGGATGCTTTCTCATTCTACTGCTGCCTGGTGGGCTGTACACAATGCTTTCTAAGGAAGCAGCCCCTCTCTCTGTCTCTCGCTCTCTATCGTAAAGCAGTGTGATTGCCCATAGCATCACCATCTGCCAGTTATCACGAGGTGAAACACTAAGTACTCTAGTGGGATAAATGAGCGATAGGAGCAGGAGTGTTGTGAGTGTTTGAGTGTGTGTGTATTCCCACATTATCCACACACAGACACACAAATACCTATTGTCGTTGTTAACCCCAGTGTAAACTGCTCATTCCTATCACTGCTACTTTGACAGTCTCCTGATAGACAGACAGACAAATAAAGGCACAATCAGGAAGAGAGACAGTGAACAAGTTAGTGACAAATCAGATAGAAAGTTAGACAGTCAGGTGACAACAAGAAACTAGCCACAATTTATCAGTTGTCACAGATTTTCAAGGTTTTGAAGCATCTTCTCTGTCTTTGTGTATTGTACAGTGAGGAAATTTATCACTCTTGTAGGTCTGCTTTTAGTACACATCAAAGAATAACTGTAAAAGTCGTACAACACAAAAAATACTTGTAATAACAAGTTGTAGTCAGTAAGACACATTCTGTCCTGGATTGTAGTATCAACACAGATGTGGCAACAGCTCAAGCTTGTTGATAACATTAATGACATTTCTATAGCGAACTTCTACAGGATGCTTTAGATGGAGTGCTGTCACTAATCTTGAAGATTTTTTTATTTCTTCTGACAGCAACATGAAAGATATTGCAGCCCAGCTGATAAAACAATTACAATACGTACCAGCAATAGATATTTCATCAATAGCAATCAGAACGTTGTTCAATACAGTGTTCGATAGTCTTGGTTAAATGCATTACATGAAGCAGCTATTAAAGTACATAATGAAAACGCAAAGTTCAGTTGCATGAACAAAGTCAAAGTATGTTCCCTCCCTGACCCCTGACTTGGTTACGAAGCCCCTTTGCCCTCTGTCGCTCTCCCCATGGCTTCTATGCAGGTCTCACCTCTTGTCATCTCCATTCATGTCCACAGAACTCCACTGGTGGAGGCTGCGGCTGGCAGGGACAGGAGGCTGCCTTTATGAAACGGCCATTGCTGTCAAAAGCCACTTCCCCCAAAGCAACACGCTGCAGGCCGACTACTCCGAGGACTGACAGAGTTGAGGTTTGGGAGGCTGGTGCACGGTCCTTACCCAGTGATACTTGGTCCTGACCAACTACCTGGAACCTTAAGATCAGCTACTTCGCCTGATCACCCTTAGTGCATGTCAGAGTTCTATTATTCACATCACCTGCATTACTTAAGTAAGCAATGCTAGATTAACATTAGCATACCTTTATATCCTACATGTCAGTCGCAGCCTGCTTGTTTGCAGTTTGTCTCACCTGTGTTGCTGCCATATCTTGTCTAATTCTGACTAAATGTAGTTCATGAGTCCATTTCTTTCAACATTTGGTAACATCAGATATGCGATCTAATTCAGTTTTAGTTTTGTTTCCATCAAAAAACATCACTTGGGGCGTCGCTATAGCTCAACTGGTTGAGCTGGCGTCCCATGTAAAAGATCCCATGTAAAGACTCTAGTCCCTGATGCAGCGGTCATGGGTTCAAGTCCCGCTCATGACCCTTTACTGCAGGTCCTTTCCCTGTTCTCCTCCCCACACTTTCCTGTCTCTGTCTCTGTCCTACCTGATGAAGCCAAAAAAGGTAAAAATAAATAAATAAATAAATAAAATAAAATATAATCACTCATCAATGGATATTTTTCATTACCTCTTTCTTACATTAAATTAACACTGGTGTGTGACATGGAACACACCTTTAACCTGACAACACAGTTTCCTGGGCACACTCTAAGTTTATTCCCTCAACTTTGCCAGTTTGGTAGCTTTGTGACACATTGTGTACCTGGGTAAGGAGAAGAGGTGTGATGAAGGGAGTGGCAAAAGTCAATCCAGCAGTGCACTGCCTTACAGTTGATTTTGTCGCTTTACTTGATGAAGTAACATCCACATAAACCTTTCCAAAATCACGCAAACCTCTTTATCCACGCTTTGTTGGTCCTACATTCTAAAACAAAATGATTGAGCAGAAAAGTTAAAATAATCATAGTGCAGTTAGTGACTCAACTAAAAAAATGTTCCTTTTCTTCTAGTAACTCTTCACAAGCAGGTTAATATCGATATCTGCCTCGTCTGTTTCTGATCGGACTGATGTTGCATGCTGCTAAGTCACACTTGTGTACAGCAGATCCACTGTTTTTTATAGCGAGTAGCAGACTTGCAAAATAACATCTGTGCACATCAAATGTGCTGGCTATGATTCAGTATTTGAAACTGTTTCAACTGTAGTATAAATCAACAGGTCCCATGACAAAATCAGAGGTTCATATACAAACTTTCTATGTTAATAACTCCTTGAAGACTGTCTGTTCCTTTCAGTTCTCTTCTAGAGTTTCCATCATAAACAATGTGCATCTCGTCTTCCTTTAAAAAGTCTGGCCAAAGTGAAATGTCCAGAAAGAGTGTGTGAATTCTTTTTTGGACTACATTTGCATCACTTCACATGAAGTTTTAAATTCCCACCAATATTTTTTGCAATCCCTTTCATCCAAAGAAACAGTGCTAATTCAGTCCAGTTCTAACACACTACCAGTTTATGAAAACACTCTGAGGATGAGATGATGTGTTGTGTTACACGATACACGCTTATTGCTCTTTACTCCTTTAATCTCAGATTGTACATCGCTACTGGCTGCCACCGCTGCAACTGCTCTGCCAGGCTGTGACGACTGAAGCTGTGTTTCTTTATGGGTACTGCTTGGACTGGTGGTGAATGTGTGGTGCTGAGGATATGTCGAGCTGTCCTGTCACTATTTAAACCTGCAGTGCTTCTGTGATGGATGTATTAACAATACACCACAGGACCTCAGGAATACTGTGACTGCAACACAGCACTCAGCCAGCACAAACATGTCATTTGACTTTGCTCACAACTTCTGCATGAAGTTCATCACCCAATACTACACACACAATCACAAAGAGAGCATTACCCCATGACTGTGGTCACATATTTTTAACATAACTGCTACAGCCTGTGTCACTCAGCCTTGCAACTAGCTCCTCTCGTTGTCTTATTGCAGACTTGTGCCTGAGCAGCAACAGTTGAGGATTCACTGACTTGTACTCTGGACACCACAGTGTGCTACATAGTAAATAATTCATACCACTTTATTACAATAAAGCCCCTTCCGGTATGGATTGGAGGAAATAGAAAGATTAATGACAGCAACTGTGCTGTGTGATCAGCTGACATTTTAAAATGAATGATGGAAAAGACGGAGAAGAAGCAATAACAGGTTGTGATAGTCAAGTAAAGCGCATCTGGTAGCTGATCTAAATGAGCTGCAAACATATATTTTTGCTTATAAAACTCAATTAATGATCAATCAACTAATGTAGTGGACATTTCACTTCTGAAATGTTGCTTGTGTACATTGAAACCACAACAGAGCTATCAGTGAGCTGAAGTGCTGCTGAAACACAAAGCAGCTGGATGCTGCATGTGTTTGATGTAATTCAGGTGTAAGTGGACTCATAGCATCATGTCAGATCACTATTTTCAAAGCTCATTCCAGCCACTGATTAAACCCCTAAAAAAATCATGTCTTCATAATAAAATTTAATAAAAAGGTTGCTTTTTAAAAATGAAAATAATATTTTTTTGCCTTAAAATAGCTTAGATATATATCAGCACTGTTGCTTCCTTTAGAATTTGTAAATCTATGGTAAATCTCCCTGCCTGTCTGTCCATTCACCCACTTGCAGAGCAAAAACTGCCAATTAGTTAAATGTGTGAGTTAAATGTTCACTACGTCAGAACTTATTTGAAAAAGATTTAGCATTCTACTATTATGTGCATGAACTGTCTTTTGAAAGGCCAAAAAACACCTTAAGTAAGCGTACAAAAAGGATGTTATGGAAAGCCCCAACCTGCAAGGTTATAGGATGGTTTCCTTAGATCTGCTACGTACAATAGTCATAAAATGAGCCAGTTGAAATTTACAGAAATTAAATATCATGAGCAGTCAAATAGTGCAGCAACAACTTGTTCAGTGATCAGTAAAAGTAAAGGGGGGGGGGATCGCCTTCAATTTTGGGGTGGTTGTCTCATCAATCATTGTTGACAACATATCAAGAGCAGTGGGGAGTAGGAGATCCTCTGTTGCTAGCACTGATGCTACCAACTTTCTTCATTGGTCGCAGCAGCTAATGATTTGGTCGCCCTACTCCCTTACTTTGGGGCAGCAAAGTCCCTGCCTGTCTCTCCATCCACCCACTCACAGAGCAAAAACTGCCAGTTAGCCATGTGAGTTAAATGTTCACTACATGAAAAAGGTTTGTCATCCTACTATTATGTACATTAACTGTCTTTTGAAAAGCCAAAAACCACCTTAAGTAAGGAAAAATTACATTATGGAAAGCTCCACCCTGCAAGGTTACAAGATGGTTTCCTTAGATTTGTTATGTACAGTATGTCTGAATCCAGGTTTTAGAGATTGTCATTGATACAATCCAGTTTCAAGGCAAAAACAACAAAACTTAATTTTTTACCAAAGGTGCATCTGACTGATGAACAGTCATTTGAAGCAGCCAAAATTGTACAAGCACAGAGAGGCCTTAAGTTAGTCAGTAACTCTGTGACATACAGTCAGCGTGTAAGGTAGACAGTCAGACAATTGATCAGTGGGTAAATCAGGTAGATAGACACTCAGGGGGTAAATCAAACAGACACAGAATCAGTGGGTAAGTCAGACCGACAGCCTGGGGTAAGTCAGACAGACATGTATCCTCCCCTGAGGGCTCAGGGGGGAAGAGGCTGTGGGAGAGGCAGCAGCCAGGAGATAAGGCTCTCACGTAGGGCTGCTGTCGTGTAATTCTCCCTCTAATACAGCCAGGCCCTGGTTCTCAGCTCAGCCCTGATCTGCACAACCTCTCCTGAGACTCAGCTGTCACAACCCAACCCTGCCACAGCTCTGAGCAGCTACACACACAGAAAGAGACAGAGAGAGAAAGGTGCTTAAGTGTTTGCATGTGCGTGTGTGTGTGTGTGTGTGTGTGTGTGTGTGTGCGTCAGAGAACGAGAGCAAGTCCTGAGCCTTGTGTGTCATTTTCCATGAGAAGCTCAGGAAGGCTGAGGCTAAAGCCAGACAAGTTCCTAGAGGGAGAAAGGATCAAGGCACAGCAAGCATAACTCAGAGCTACAGTATGTGCTTACAGTATACAGTGTACAGCTGTGTGTCGACTGCAGGTCTAGTCTGGTGTGTGTGTGTGTGTGTGTGATATGAAGAAACGCTGTCCATTCTGTTGTCTTTACTTGAGTCCTACAAAGTTGCTGTCAATGAGGGACTCTTGCTTGGGGGTAAATCAGCATTAGCATCATGTTGTCTCCACACTTCTTTTTTGTTTTTCCGCTGGTATATGTTTAGATACAAGTTTGTATCAGCAGGAGACAAATTGTGGTTAGAGAGCCAATTGACTTGTTTATCTAGGATCTTGTTAAGGTAATATAAAAACAAGATTTACACAAATCCCCCAAAAACATTTACCACATTAGCCTCGCATGATCTAAAAATAATCAATGGCACCACATGAATAGAAGCATGTGAACTACAGTAATGGAGCTCATTGTGTTCCAGATTATTTTAGTCAATCAATTATTATGACATTTTATAGATGAAAACTAGTTGCACAAATGGTTATTTATAGATTGTATGCTATTGCAGATATGGCCAGAAGCTTTTTTTTGGTATCTGTAGCCCACCAGTCATCAGTGATGCATAGGTTACTGAGACAAAATATAACAATCTGTCAATCAAAACCATCTACTTTGAAAATAATAAACATCATAAAACATACAAATAACGTGTGAAAACCTTTTTAAAAAAAAGAGAAAAATCTAAAGAAAGAACATCAGTCAAATCTGAACAACAACCCAAGAGGCTACCACTGCCCACTTTGACAGAAATAATGTCTTCCAGCCTTACAAGCTTTTTGCATAATTGACCACCACTCTCTACAGGACACTGACCTGCTGTTTTTACCTCTCTACCATGCATAATTCCTTCTAGTGCAAAGTTGTGGTTCAGTTTTTTTTTTTCTTTTGTTCCATACACTGTCCACTTCTAATCCTCCCTCAACTTTGCAATTGGGTCTAAATTTATGCTTTTTAGTGTGACTTGTCCATTCAATAACTCACATTTTCTTCTTTCTGAGATTTTCCTCAGTGGGTTTGTTTGTGTTTATTGTATTCAAATATCCACTTCTGGTTCAGCTTCAATTTTCAAGCACTGTATGATATGATGCAAAATTCACCACAATGGTATGATGTTTTTGTGGGTCTGTGAAACCGGTTTGCTGTCACCACACAACTCTTACTTTAAAACATTTGTTCAGAACACATTATCAAAAAAAAAAAAAAAAAACTGTTTTCCATGCCTCAATGATCTCTTGCAAACTGAAGTTCCACTCGGATGTTTTTGCTGGATATCAGAAGTATTTTCCTGTCTTCACCTCCCATGCAGGTCAAATTCGTGCAAACTCCTTCAGATTGTAGACACAGTAGTTTGACACAGACCTGCAGATCCTCTGATCACATTTTGGTATTCGTAGATACTTAATCTTTCATCAAATCATCTGCTCTTGGAGCAGTCAGGACTGAACAATTCAGTAGTCATCTGAAATCTACACCACTTGTAGATGGTTGTCCTCACAGTGAAGTGATTTATTTCAAGTCATTTGGAGATGGTATTGCTTGCAAGACTGAAGTATCCACCACCTTTTCTCTGAAGACCTTGGAGAGCCATTTAGATCTTGTCATGATGACACCACACACTTCAACAGCAAAGAGAACACCAGACCTTAGATGTTAGGGGTTGAACTAAGACTGGGTATACCTACCACTCCCTAAAGATGTTCTCATCATTGGCATCGAATCTGATGGATTTCAGGTGTGGCAAATTTATGGGTATTTCTATAAAATTTCAATATTTATAACTGAAATTATAATAAATAATAAAACAGTTCATTTTCTGTATTATTTGTTTGAAAATATCACCGTTACCAGTATACAATGCTTGTTTAAATATGTTTCCTTGGGATACCTTTTTTTTTTTTCACACGACTGTATGTGACTGCACTTTCATCTGAATTGCTTCTGTGATTCAGGTTATTAATATGTCCCACAATAATAATCACATGTGATAAGATTTAATGTTACAAAGCTCCTTCTGGTATGGAGATATTACAACCGGGCAAGTCATCTATCATCCTTTCTCTGTTCCCCCCCTCCCCCACAAATATATTCATACACTGTGATCCCACTGGTCAGCACTCACTGCTGCAGCACAATGTTTAATTATAAACATATCATAGAACCATCTTTCTCTTAAACCCACATACATCCACATTCACAAGGGCCGTCAGATCTTCAGTATGAGTTTACCAATGTGTCCACCAGCTAATGTATGTTTACACCCAGTTACAAAATAATCAACAGATTTATCAGAGGAAAATTTCTGCCGAGATAAAAATCATTTCTTGTGCATAAGAAACAATGCAGATTTCAAGTACTAATTTTTAAAGGTGCTCTTTGACAAATGGCAAACATCTCTTTGTAGCACTCAAAGACCCCTCAGGGCTCCTCCTCTTCCTGCAGCCTGAGGGACAGCCTATGAAGCAGCATCACTTGGACAGATTCTGAATGCTGTGGTGTGCAAGATGAGAGTCATGGAACTAAATGGCAAAGTCAAGTGAGGAAGCTCCTCCGCAGGCTTTGATTATCTTCTTACAGTGTAACTAATCTTTGGCGAGTCAGCAAAGCTACTGAAAACTAGCCTACGGATGACTTTGGCTGTCTCTATTTGTCAGGTGACCCATAGCTTATGTCAGTGCATCCTGTGTATCCTGCACTGCATCCACTGACCCAAAATGCACTGTAGCTGTTGACAAGCCACCCTAATTTGCACATTGGAGTCAGATCACAAGATGAGGAGAATGAAAATAACAAGTATGCATATTTATAGCAGGTGTACATTTGTAGGCCCCTGATCAAAAAGCATCATTCATGCCGCACATTTAAATACAAATTGCATGTTAATTCTAATTGTAAAAGGGTCAAAAACATACAAATCTCTTCCAACTGTACATCACATGCAACATGTTTGCATTCATGTAGTGCAGTCTGTCAAAGTTAATTATTTCACAGAATGGCAAATATTTTATTATTAGCTCAGAATGTGGTTGGTACCATAGATATGTACAATAAAGGCTAGATGTCTTTAGGCGGCGTTTCGAACGGGATCACCCTTTGGCCATCTTGATGCGGGCATGCTCTCTGGAGGAACCTGTGGCACGTGAAGGAAGGTGAGTGATCTGCACGAACGTAAATAGTCTTATCTCGCTGAAATCTTGACGGATTTACAAACAGTTTGGTTTCTTACAAATGTTATTAACATGGCTACAATTCACATTACAAAAATACAAATAAAATACATCCATCCATCCATCCATTATCTATACACCGCTTAATCCTCACTAGGGTCGCGGGGGGGCTGGAGTCTATCCCAGCCGACTTAGGGTGAAGGCAGGGGACACCCTGGACAGGTCGCCAGTCTATCACAGGACTACACTTAGAGACAGACAACCAAGCACACTCACATTCACACCTACGGACAATTTAGAATCACCAATTAACCTCAACATGTTTTTGGACTGTGTGGGAGGAAGCCGGAGAACCCGGAGAGAACCCATGCTGCACGGGGAGAACATGCAAACTCCACGCAGAAAGATTCCGGTGCCCCCACCAGGACGCGAACTGCCAACCTTCTTGCTGCGAGGCAACAGTGCTACCAACTGCGCCACCCTGCAAAATAATTAAATACAAATTGTTGCTGGCCGTGAGAGTGTAACATAATTATCCATAAGTGCAGCGTTATAACTACACCTCTGACGTTTGTGACAAAGTAAACCATTTGAAAATTGGTAGAAAATTGAGCAAGTTATGTTTTTTTAAAAAGTTCATGCACCACTACAACACAATGCTATGGGTGAGCAAGTGCACCTTGGCAAGATGGCCGGCAGCCGACTAGACATCGAGCCTTTATTACATATATCTATGGTTGGTACTATACTTTCTTCAAAAAATTAAGTTGAGCAGTGTGAAGAACTATTATGTACAAAAATAACTCTGCTCTAGCATTTGTAAATTCCAAAGGAATGCAGTTTCTTCTATACAGTGCAAGTGTAAGCCAGATTATTTTCATTGACCCTAAATTACAGAGGTTTCTAAAACCCATCAGTAGACACTCTCGTGAGACTCCCTGTGCTGCTGCATAAAGCACTTTCTGTGCGCACAAGGGTCCACACAGGTCTTCTAGTTTCTGCATGATGTAAATTTTGTTAGCAGCCAAAGTATGCAAAAGTCTGCATGGACCCCTCCACAGCTGTCCGTGTACAGCCCAAAATATGTGCCCATGCAGTGACTACTTTGCTATTTTGCACATGCCCAGCAGTACTGTTCATGCACAGAATACATCGATGCTGATCTATTGTATGGGGCCGAGTCCTCCCAGTGGACTTAAAACAGGCTATAACAGTGACCACACGTCCTTGTCTCAGTGTATGTCACACACCTTAAACTGATCATTTTCTTCCACCCTTCTTGATGTGTTGATGTTTGCTTCCAGAAGTCAGGCTGTGACAACAGGACAGTAAGAAATAAATAAAGAAATGTAACTTAGAAGAATTCAAATTACTTTCTTTGCACTTTTTTTCTAAGATCTCAGGTGATTGTTGTTGGCCATTGCTATTAAAGGAACAGTACAAAGACACTGTCACTTAAAACTGGACCTCTTTAAGATAACAAAAAAATAAGCAGAAGTAGGCAGTGTTTTTTGTGGTTTTGTTTTTGGTATATATATATTATAGAAAAGCTTATTATATATTTGCTTTAGAAAATCTAACCTGTGACAGGAGATTTTAAGTAATCACGGGGCCTTTTCCATTCGCGGAATTGGTGGTGAGATTGGGATGTGGTGGCACAAAGGGTTAGATGTAGAGGCGGAGGGGTTTAAATCCAAGGTGAGGCCACAAGTAAACGTTGACTTTTAGCTTGACTGTCTTTCCATGTGTGAGCTCATGTGGTGGGAGGGGCTCAGAATAGAAGGAAGAGCTGAATGAGGAAGAATGTTCGTCTTATAAGCACGTACGACCAAAATTTAACTGGAAAACGAAACTCAAAAGGTGAAAAAGGAAGTGCCTCAACACAGTGTTTTTGCTATCCTCATAAACATGCATTTTCATTCTTTATACAGAAACCGTGTAAGTGTGATTCTTTTGGTCTGAAGGTCTCGTCACTGTCTACTGACATCTATCTTCTTAAAAAAAAAAAAAACTAGTGACTGATGAAACAGTGGCAATTATACAAGCAAAACAGTGTACATATAAAAGAAGGAGGAAATTAGTTGCCACATAAAAAGGAGCGAGCAGAGATAAGAGTTACACAAGGCTTTGCAAGGGAGGGAAGAAGAGAAGAACAAGAAAGCAACGGCAGTGGATGAAGAGGATGATTCTACCAAGGCCACCCTCATGAGAATCTCATTCACAGATATATGCAAAAGTGGGTTTACATGTAGAAATAAAAAAAAACTGGTGACGGCAGAGATGGACATTATTTGTGCAGGGAAGATGATAGTGGATTCTCAGCCCTTGGCATTACATTCTTTTTTTTAATATTCATGCTGAATCAAATGTTCCCAGTGCGACCTTGTAGTCTTTCCCTGTTCTACAATGGGAGCTGCATCTCTCTCAAAAGCATCTTAACTAATTATGAGAGGAGCATTACACATTCAGCCATTGTGAGACAATCCAGCCATCACCCTTCTGGTTAAAACGTTCTAATCTGTCGTCTCCCAACCACACCACAAAGTTAGACAAGAGAGAAAAAGAAAACCTGAGAGACGTAAGCAGACACACAGACGGAGATTCACTGGCAGGATTGCACTGGATGGCATCACAGAGCCATTTCCTCTCCCATCAGCCTCTAGTGCTCCGAAGAGGAAAGAGTTGATTTAAATCCTACATCACCTTCCATTGTCTAGTCCATCACTAACACTTAAGACTGTATCCTCTTTCCCTGTTTCCAGTCTCCCCCTGCCATTCCCCACCTTCTGTCTGCTGTCTCCACTACCATGTCCTCTTACCCAGCAATGATGAGCCTGTTTCAAGTGCTTCTCGCTGATGCAAGGAGGCACAAAAACACACACTGTGGAAAAGCAGAAAACACAGCACAGGACAAGTACAGTTCACATGAACACAAACACATGCAGACAGATGCATATTAAAATAAAATCCCATTAAAAGCTAAACCAAACACCAAACCCATGTTTATGTCCATTGTGCTGCTCCTCATCCCAAACTTGCAACAGCAATTCAACCTTTATAATCCCCCTTTATTTCTGATTTATGTTGTAAATCTGTACATTTTTCACAATCCATGTAAGGTCTCTGTGCAAAAGAGATCTGGGAAGGAGGTGGACTACATTTACACACAACAGCAAAACTACTTTTGCTTCATGGGAAATTATTAGTATGTGCACAAACTCCAACAAAACATTTTAGACCATACCAATACACCCCAGAATGCGTGAGTACAAAACATCTGCACATTTGCCATTAAACTGAACACATTTAGTTTAAGCTGTGGCATAGAACAACTGCCTGTAGCACTTAACCCCTTAAGCCTGGGGCCACAAAGAAATAGTGTGAAACACTCATCATGAAAGAACATAGTGATGTTGCACATCACATTAAACAGTAGAACTTGGGCTACACAAAGATATAAACCATTTCTACATGACCCAAACACAACTCAAACACCAACTAAATGAATGATCAAATATGGACATCAATATAGCACCACCCAGTCAACCCACACGCCACATTTCTGGCTCTAGCGCTTTGGTACTTAATGCAAAACACACAAACAACCCCTCAAACGAAAGCAGACAGTCCACAGATTCCAAACATATCCGTCAAAGCTCTCTAAAAACCAAAGTATCAGCGAGAAACAACCCAAAGAACAGCAAAAACCGAAATCACTTCATCAAACTGTAGTCGTAAAATTTCTCTTACCTTAGCTGTTCTGCCATGAAAAGTTTATTTTATCGGTAAATCCACACCAGAATCAGTATCAGAATCAGTACTACTTCCTGTGTTACACTGAAATCATTCCGGGCGTCTTTTGGAGGCTTCGTTAGCTGAAGGGAGCTAAGGAGCTCAGCAAGCGGCTCGTCTTCAAGATGGCGTCCTGCTGATTCTGATTGGCTAAAAGTGATGTCAATCTCATTTTGGTGGCTATCGCTATATTCTATTGGCTGTATCGATTCGAAGGCGGTGTCAATCATTGAAATCAACCAATCCATTACGGAGATACAGCCTTGCACCACCACTGGAGCGTCACAGCAGTCTGATCAGCAGGACACACAGGACGCCTAACACAGACAGCGGTCTGGTTGAATATTCAAAAAACTAAAAAAACTGCTGTCTTTGGATGTATTGAACACCATTAGTGACATACAAGTGAATTATATAGTTTGTTCATAAAAAATTCAGATGGTCACAAGTGTGCCAAAATGTGACCTCACCTGAACTGTCTGGACTAAAAACTCTGTCATTTTGTTCCGCTTCACTTTATCAGAGTCAACCTTTGCAGAGAGAATGTTCACATGTTGTGCTGTGATTTGAGAGATGTTTAGAGCTGCAGCTGAATCATTCCAAAGGGATAATTATCCTGAAAGTGCTTTTTTTTTTTTTTTTAAGGTGATCCTGAAATTTTTTCGTTTGTGCTGTGTGCCATCTACATTTACTCTTAACCAGTAACATATATACTGATATTTACATCTGAACAAATCTTACAAGTGTTCCTTTTATTATGACACAATAATTATTCAAATAGACCTTGTGGCTGCAGAGATAAACTGTTTTTATTATGGGTGTGTAATTTTCGAGCAGAGGCCTGAAAAAAATAGCTCAGAGCGGAACAGGTTAAAGGTTCTTAATAAGAAAAAAACTGCATTATGTAATATGGAAATAATCATGGAGTCTTCCACCCATCTCAAAGTACAGCTTTTGTAGTAAAACAAAGAACAAAGACAGGCTTTTCCATTCGTCACTTATTTCATAGTTGATAAGTTAGACCTTTAGGAGCTTTTCAAAACATTTTACAAAAGATTCTGATAACTTAAACACCCATACGTAGCAAAATGATCAATGATTTATTTATGACAAGATTCCCACCTGACACTGTCTGAGCAGGAGTGTCCACTTTAGCGTGTTAACAGTCATTATTCCTTTTCAAAGCTGTATCGAGCGGAGCTGTTATTTATGACCATTTGGAAGCCAGCTGTTTCCAAAGCCAATGCACAGAAGCATTTAACCTGCGTCAGGAGCACGGAAGCTGAGGCCCAGAGCTCAATGATCAGCAGAGTGAGTCAAACATCCAGATGGGTTTGCATCTGCAGGAAGACTAAACCAGACCAAATGCATCTGTGTCCAGCTATTAAATACACATGCATGTGTGTGTGTGTGTGTGTGTAACAGACAGATGAGTGTTATGCTGTTTGAATTGATCCAAACGATCATTGCTTATATCAATATGTCAATATATACACACAGATTGAATGCTTTAGCCTATTACCTACTAATTCCAATGATTTTTTGCTGCTAATCAATTCACCACTCGTAGGCTGATGTATTTCCAACCCAGCTATTAGTATGAACATAAAAAGTAACACAACATGTAATTACTTACCGTGTGTGTCAGTGTTTTATAAATAAATCATCAATATTGGAAATTGTATTATGTTTTGTTGTAAAGTTGAATTTATCTTTCATCTTTAACAATTTATAGCTCCCCCTCTCTGTCTCTGTCGCTCCTTTTTGAACGAACCCTTTTTTGACTGACCAGTTTTCACCAGCACCAGCACAGTGTGTCCAGCTGTGGTTCCATCTAATGAGCTCATAAAGAGTCCTGCTGCAGGTCACATCCATCTAAATGACTAGCTGAAGGATCACTGGGTTCCATGCAAGAACCACTTGTGTGAGCAGATTTATTCTTAGGTGGCAAGCTTGCATGATTTAAGAGAACTTTGTGCAATTACCACTTTTTCTTGTATTTTGAATTTTCTCTTAGGCAAGAACAAAATCTCCTGGCCTGTCGTATGAGTGATGTACAGAGT
>NW_007578210.1:284431-333316 GCF_000690725.1 Stegastes partitus | reverse complement strand
TCACAGTATATTAAGGTGCTTGTAGCAGCTGTGTGGTTCAGTCTGTTCCAGGTGACAGTGCTGATATGCTGTGACAGTGCTACCTGAAGGCAGGAGAGAAAACAGACAGTGCGATGGGTGATGAGGGTTTTTGATTATCTTGGAAGCTGTGCTGATGCAGCACTGTTGGAAAATCTCCACCAAGAGGTGTGTGAACGGCCTTGTCTTTCTGAGTCTGTGGCGTGAGTGGAGTCGCTGTTGGACTTTCTTCGTGATGGTGCAGGTGTTGGTGGTGGAGGTCAAGTCGTCCACCAGGTACACGCCCAGGAACTTCCCATTGCTGACCTTCTCCACAGTGTTGCCATCAGTGTAATGATAATACTTGCTGACCCCTTCTAAAGTCAAACACCATCTCCTTGGTTTTGTCACTTCTCAGGGAGAAGTTGTGAGATCTGCACCACACAGGCAGACCCGTTGTCATTCATGAGACCCACCACTGACGTTTCATTGGCAAACTTAATGATATAGCTGGAGCTGAATCTGGCATTGAACAGCAGGATGTTCGGTACGCAGCCCTGACATGAACCCTGTCTGCCACCTCTGTGTCAGGAAGTCAAAGGCCCAGTTGTAGATAGTGTTCCAGTGACCTCAGCTTTTGCACCAGCTGTTGTGGAATTACGCTGTTAAAAGATGAACTAAAGTCGATGCGGAGGAGACTGGCAGAGGTGTTCTTCCTCTCCAGGGGAGGTAGAAGAGATTGCATCCTATGTGGAACGGTTGGCTCTATATGCAAAACATAGAGGATCTAGGTTCATAGGGAGGAAGGCCTGGATGTGTTTCATGACAAGTCGCTCAAAGCATTTCTTCACTGAGTGCATGAGTTGATGTCAAAATACTTGCATTTATACATACACATATATGTCACAGTCCAAATTAAAATCCTGGCGGATTTTAAATCTGCCTTGGCAAGATTAAAATTTTGAGTTGATCTAGGCAGATTTTAAATCTGCCTGGGCAGAACTAAAATTTTGTTTTCACCTAGGCTAAATTAAAATCCTTCTTAAATCATAATGAGATGGTAACCCTGCCTGGGTAAGGTTAGGTAAGTTATGATGCAACCTTTGGCAGCAAGGTATTTATATCCAGCATCATGACAAGTTGTCACATCTCACAAGGTGTTGCTGTATCCATCAAAGGGTCACACCAACATTTACATTCAAATACATATGAAGAGGTGTGATCTCACACATCTTTTGTCATGTATAACAATCACACAAGACTGGTACAAATACTACATATATATGAATGATTTTAATTTGGTCTAGGTGAAATCAATCTCATAATTCTGATTTAATTCATTCAGATCTTTTCATTTGGTGTGGTCAAATTTTAAACCTGCCTCGACAGGCTTACAATCTCAATTTGTTATAAAGATGATTTCAATTTGGTCGAGACGAAATCAAAATTTGAATTCTGCCCAGGCAGATTTACAGTTTTTTAATCACGGCAATGAAAAGCAAAATCAATTGTTTGTGTATTTTTTGATACAAACTGGGATGTAATGTCAGTTATGCTGGAGACAATGCAGAATGCTAATATTTCAAAACCAGATCTTTTACACACAGAAACCCCCAGTATTGTTGAGAAGGGTACATTCTGCTGTTTGTTTTGATATGTGGTAGGTCTACATTATGAAACTATTGGAACCTAATAGCTTATTCAGCTGAGCAGGAGGAATTTGAAAATTGGTCAAGTAATTAATAGAGATAGTACTTTGTCTGGAGCATTACTTTGGTATGTACAAATCAGTAGCCTAACAAGCATAACTACAAAGCTCTAGTTCGGGTCTGTCCTATGATATGATATTAGCATATCATTGCATAGATATTAACACATCGAGATTATTACCAGATCTGTCCAATGGCGAGTTCATAAGTAATTCAAACAAGAGTAATGGGCATGGAGATGAATGCACAGCTGTTTGCAGTTTGTAACTATGATTGAATCTGACGTAAATTCACAATTAGTTTTTATCACCAGCACTCCATCACACAGACAAGCAACTGGCGTTGTTAGATCGGTCAAGTCGGGCAGTTTCTTTTGATGTGTACAACACAACATTGCAACAAATACGTCAAAGGTAATTTAATTGAGAAGAAGGCATGTGAATTTGGTTCTATTAGGGTCTAAAGGTTCATTTAACATTAATACGGTCATCAACAGCATCATGGTCAATGGGCCTTAAGCCCCACAATTTAAGGATCTTCTTTTTTGTTTGGTAACATTTCTGTTAATCGAGCAGGTAGTCCTCTTTAGAAATTTGGAGGTGTTGATTATGTGAACGATAAAATCTCAATTGGATATGTCTGCTTTGGAGCTTTGGATTCAAATACAGAAAGCTGTTAAACAAGGTCCAATCAACACATAAAGTTATCTCATGTACACAAAATTAAACTTATTTAAGTTTAATCTCTATATTTTACATTTGACCACAAGTTTTCTTAGGAACCACTCTTTATGTCTACACTTCAATACAAAAGGAAAATGTTTTTTTGAGGCACACCTGATCATAAACTTTTCACGTCCATGAATCAATAATTCATCTGTGAGGCTGAGAAATGGAGAGTGAAGCATGAGGTGAAGTGACGCCATTCTGGGATGGACACTGAATTTCTCTGTGAATGAGAGAGAGCAGTGACATTCACATTGTGGCAAATGCAGTAAATTGCAATTAAATCTGATGAACAGTAACTTAGCATTACGATTTTGAACATAAATTTAACAGTTCAAGCACATGAACAGAATAGACTGTAAATATGCAAAGATCTGGTAAAGCTTGAATGAGAAAACAGTTCATATTGTGGTTATTGAATATGTAAGTAATTAAAAGTGCTGAACATTGTCATTGTTAGTGTCATTAAATGCATCATTCACAAGCTTCAAATACTAAATTGTTAAATTGAAAATTTGTTAATTTAATGAAGTGCAACTACTTGACATCTGGAAGGTTCAGATTTTTTTATGTATTGTTGGGTGTTTCCTACACTTTGTTTACTACTTACATATGTATCTTCACACACACAACCACAAAAGGGGCACCTGAACTCGTCAGATTCCTCCCATTCTCTCCTGCAGCCACATGAGGTTTTTCTTACTTCTCCTACCTCATTCCAAACAGCTCAAGCGCCATGGTCTTTCTCAATGCCGGGTCATTATGTTCACATCCTTTTATCATTTGCATATAGACAGTCTCCACAAATACCTGTAGTCACAACAGCACGCTCTCCTCAATTTGCTACTACATTGGAGTGTACACACACACACACACACACACATGCACAAACACAAGCAAAAACAAACACAGATGCAGTCTCACACACACGCACACAGTCCAAGGGAGAGACTGTAATTTGTTTGTGACCTCCAAAACTTCTTCTGTTTTCCCCTCTTCTGTCTCATAAAAATGAGTCAGATCACACGCAGATACAGCAAAAGAAGCAAACACACACATCCATAACAGGCCCCTGGACAAGGTGAATGGGAATTACCCAGAGGACCTTGCCAGAAACCTTCAGGCTGACACCGATGCCCTATGCAGCTTCAGTAAGTGTGTGTGTTTGTGTGGGCCTACTTGTGTGTTAATGGTGTGAGAGAGTGAGAGAATGTGAGTGATGAACATGTGTGTCCTTTGAAATGTAATAGTGCATTTCAAAATCTGCTACACAAAGCACATTCTAAAACTATGGGGCGTCCATTTAAGCAAACATTCAACTGAGTGCCTACAGGTCAGGAGAGCTTTTTAAAATACATCACCTCTCTCCCTCTCGCTCTCTCTGGACCACGCCGGGGCGTCTGAAGGTTGACCCATGTCTCCTCCTGCCCCCTCCATCCTCCTCTCTGTCCACCGCTGGAACAGCAGAGTAGGGTCACCAGCCTTTTTCTGTTTCATCCAAAGATATTAACTGTTTGAAAATGATAAATGTGACATTGGGAGTCTGTTTAGAGTTTTACTATCACAGGAAATGCTCACCCAGTCTTCTCCCCAACTTGTTACAGGCTTGATGACCTTCCAGCAGCTAAAAACAAATTACAACACACAATGCTGTCTTTGAGCCCGATCTGCAAACAGAGGTTGTCTCAAGGACAAGCTGGCTTCAGGTTGTTGTACACACACACACACGCGCACGCACACACACACACACACACACACACACACACACACACACACACACACACACACACAAGTACACTGACACGCACATACATTCTGATGGAGCATCCAAACCATACAATCTTGCCCCGCAGATTATTTTCTTAGAACTATATCTTGCTTTTAATCCATTTACTAAAGCACATTTAGACAAAGTCAATCAGAAACTGTGACTGGTGAAAGTACACTTTGATGTGAAATGCAACAGTATCTTAATGTTATGAATAAGTAAGAAATTTTTTTTAACTAACTCAGTATACAACTCTGTCTCCAAAAATTGTGTTTCTACACAACTAAACTTCACTTGTCAATGGAAACATTTGATTACAAAAAAAAACTTGAACCACTGAATATCCAGTACCATCTAAGACAGACCTGGCTTTGTCTTTCAAAGGGGTCTTGTGTTCACATAGGAAGATAAAAAATGTACACATGTCAAAACTAGTTATAATCAAGAATTCAAAAGAAAGCACCAACACTTGGTATGGCCTGAGTGGCAAACTTAAATTCCAGTACAGAGTAAGGAGCACCACAGCCTTGGACATACTGGAAATATTGGTTTTGCCTTGTGTAGAAATTTCATGATTTCAGAGAGTTGTAAGATCACAAAATTACCTTCAATCACGCTGCTGGATAACTAGGAAGAATGACATGTTGACTGAGATTTGTGAAAGGAGCCCTATTAAATTGCAAATTGCTGATGCTGTAAAGCCATATGGTGACACATCTGATAATTTGCAAGAATGTATTTCTTTTATTGTTGTTTATTTTTTGGTTAATTATTACAAAACATGTCTAAAATTACCCAACATATTGAACATTTTTCTTGTCTTTGTTTTTCCCTTTCTGATAAAACAAAGTTAGCTGATTTATAATAATTCATCTCAGCAGATGGAAAACTAAACAAACCACTAAATAATGGCATTTATTGTGACATATCATAAGCCAAGATTAAAGTTTGTTTGACAGATGGATATGCAGCTTGCAGCTTGTACTGGTGGTAAAAAATCAGAGGCACCTTGTTAATTCAACAGGCCATGGCACAAACCAAAGCGTTGTGCATAGAAATGATTTTTGTCATAAATATCATAGGGAATGACAGCTCCAGGGCTTGTTCCTCTGTTGTCTGGAGAAAAAAAAAAAGACAATGTTGATTATAGTTTGGATTGTACACAATCATTCCAAAAAATCTTATGTGTGACAGCCAAGGAATAGAGGATTGCACACACACACACACACACACACACACACACACACACACACACACACACACACACACACTCAGAGGGTGGTACAGAGCTGTTTGAAGATAAATAGAATTAAGAACTGGAAATATACACAGTCTGTTTACCTTTTTTTTTGCCATGTTCCCCCGTTGTTGCCAACAAGCCTGTTATTTGTTCTTTTATGTTCGCTGCTCTTACTTCATCCGGAAAACTACACCTCAGATCAAAAAGACAAAGGAACCAACCAGCAGCTTTGAGATATTTACACATGTTGCTGTGGGGAGTGTGTGTTCGTGTGTGTATTTGTTGTCAAACTGTGAAGCCATGTCTGTTTTTGCTATTTAATTACATTTTCTGTAATTTTACCTCCCTACATGATGATCTAAATTGTTTCGAAAACAGTCTTAAAATAAAACAGCCCAAACAAACAGCAGTCTATTTCAAGTCTAGTCTCATTTCCACCCATCTTATGAACCCAATCTCCTCTCTATGAATAAGTTGTGTCTTTTAAACTTTCACCTTCTTCCTCGTTGTTCCCTTTACAAGTCCTGTAACCACTACAGTGATCATTCACTTTGAACATCTATATTTTTAAAGAAGGAAACAGTCTTTTTTGGACCCAAGCTGGTGTTAAGAAAAATGCACAATTTCAGTTATTATTAAGATTTAAATAATTCTATAATAAGACAAAGTACCCAGGCTGTGCCATGTATGCATAAAATATTCAAGGTCTTAGAGAGGTGTGTGTATTATAGTCTTTCCTCCAGTTTGTCTGACCTGAAGGAACCTCAAGTAATAATCCACTGAAATCATGAACACTGCTTCTGCCTTTGAAATATGCCTGTAAATGTGTTATTAATTGTGTACATTCATTCATTGAATAGACAATAAGAAACACACATATGTGAACTTGTTTTGAAAAGTTTAACTAATGTGTTGTGTTACGACCCTTGGTGCCGAGTATTGGTGTGTCTTTTGTGTGTTAATCTCTTTCAGGTGGTGCCCAGAAGGAGTGGCCAGGTACAGGTGCTCTGCACTCATCAGGAGACAGTTGAAAAGCTGAGCCAACCTGATCATCGTGGCTAGTGGGCCAAATCGGGAGAAAGAGCGGTGTGGTGTTTGAGGTGTTGGGCCCAGCTTCAGCCGACGCGTGTGGGGACTCTGTAGTTGTGTTGTTTGGTGATCGTAGTATCGGCTTTGTTTCCAGGAAGCTCCCTCTAGTGTTACGCCCAGTCTAGGGGCACCTGAACGCATCACGAATGCGCCATCCCTCTCCGGTCACAAGCAGCCACACCACAGCAGTTTTACCGGACAAATAATGATTTATTTACCAAAAATACTCTCTACCAAAAAAATAGCAACCAAAACGAAGCTAAAGTCAGGGAGAACCAACTTGCCTACCGAAAATAAAAGTATCGAAAATAAACACAATGTCTGGCCTCCCTAGCTAACATAAACATGAGAAAACGGTGTAACAAAAAAAAGTAGCAGCTCACTCCATTCACAAAATCCACTACACACAGCTGGTGACGTGGTGCTGTACCGGTTGGGATGCCGGTGAGGAAAATGGCTCCGCCCATCTGACCCTCAGTCTCTGCGCACCCTGGCGAAGTTCTCCCTCCGTATTTAAAACCGGAACTTCCGCTGATCAGCCAATCCGGTGGTCGTGACGGCACAGCCCTATTTACATATCTAATAGAATCAGAAGGGGTTACACACAGATCAAAGGACATAATGAAATGAAATGAAATGAAAAATACTTTATTTATCCCAGAAGGGAAATTCAAAATTAATTACTAATTAATTAATTAATTAACTAATTAATTAAATTATTAATTAACTATTGTTATAGTTTAATATTCCATAAACGAATACGACCGCAGTCGTAACACTAGTTTGCATTCTTGTTTTCCTTTGTTTGTAAAATAAACCTGACTTTTTGTTGAACAATCAGTTCCCTTGTCCCTTTAACTCAGTTTTAGTTTTACTCTTGTTACTCCTCTCATCCCCTAGCTCACGGGAACCTAACGTGTTGTATTTGTTCATTGCATGTACTACAGTGCTTCTATAAAATATCCAGTATCTTCTACCTTTACAAGCCTTCTGCTGAAAAGCAGCCCTGCGTTATGATGCTTCCACCACCATGCTTTATGGTGGAGATCGCGTGTTTATGATGTGTTGTGTTTATTGTCTGCAAAACATGGCATCTAGCATCTGGTGGTTAAAAAGTTCTAAACCTTACTGTCTTTGACATCAGAGTCTCACACATGTTGCTGGTGAACTCTAGTCAATATTAATTATGAGCTTTTATCCAGCAGTAGATTTTCACTTTGCATCTCAGCCATATATTCACAGGGCTATCTTTCAAATTGTTACAATGATAAACAAGTGGTTAAGGTTACAGGGTAATAATAATGATAAAAGAAACACTGACTTTTCAGTTTGACTTTCCATCTGTTCAGCCCAACAGAGGATTCTGTAACTACGTCACCTCTCCTCTTCTCACTTGCACTCTTGGCATTAGTTCAGAAAGCCCAGCCACGAAGTCCCACTGGGATCCTCATTTAACAGTTTTCTTTTTCGTCTTAAGTCAGGGTCAAATTCTCATTATCCACTCCTTGTAGCTGTTAACTAGATACAGTGCACCTACATCTCTCTATCCACCTCCTCACTGACAAGACACTCTGCCCTGTGTAGGAGGGTCCTCTTGGCTGATTTTGTGTGTTGTAAGTCAGCGTGTTTGACTCACGCCCCCTTAACTGTAATTTGCCTTTCTTACACTGTTACATTTAAATAATTTTGTTAGCCTTAAGAGATCAGTATTTTTATTAACATCTTCAACATTGGAGGTCCCTGCACTGGGATAAGGTCTGTATCTATTAGCAAAACTGCAACTGGCACCATTTTTTTAAAGGCTGTCAAGTGTGGGGCATTCAGTAAAAAGGCTGTCTTGTACTACTATGACTAAACGGATGTAGCATTTGTAGTGCTTTGTTTCTGTTGTATCAAATGTGGTAGAGTTGCAGTTAAACACTTGAGCTAAACAGGTCAACATTTTCTTAAGTCACTGTTATAAAGTTGTTATTACATTTTCAATGAGCAGAACTACATAAATAAATAAATAAATCTCTTTTACATTATATGCACCTGTTTAAAATATTAATAATAAGATGAAATGATGTTTTTTGCACATATATGACATATAATTATACAATAAACATCACACTGAGGGTTGTAACATGATTCCCATGGAAAAGCTGCAAAAGAAGAGGTGAGAGTGTGCTTCTGTTTCCCCCCCACTACCACCCACCTCCACCCAAAGCAAAGACAAAGCATGTAATAATTACAAGGCCGAAACACAATGCGGAGTCGGTTGTGGTGCGGGGAGAGCTGAGCTGTAGCTATCACACTGGCAGATAAATTCAACGCACAATTATTCATCCGGGGACTATGGCATGTAGATTAATGAGTTTGATAACCCGGAGCTTTGCACTGAGCTCCAGCCTGCTGTCGTCATCATCCTTGCATCGCTTTCTCTTTCTCTTTCCCTCTGTCTCTGTCTCAAGCTCGCTACTGATAGCAGAGGAACCGAGTGGAGAGGTGGTCATCTGTAGGTGGTTGTGTTTACAAGGACAGGCAGATGAGGAAAGATGAGGGAAGTCCTGCGAGTGAGGACATTCGGTTGGACCTTACAGCTGCCACAGGGTTCGCACCTCAGTAATCAGTACAGTGGCACATATCATTCAACTGTTTGGATCTAATCTGTGCTTTTAAAAAGTTCTGTTTTGAGACTAATTTTCTACTTTCGCCTTGAGCTGCCTTATCTGTTTCTTTTTCAATTGCTGATGTCCTATATACATCACAATTCCTAACCGGAAAAGAGAAGGGGGGGGAAAAATGAAGTAAAAAAATGAGTAATCACTGCACAGAAACTAAGTTGAAGGATTAGCAGATGAGAAATGCAGAGAAAGATTTTTACCATTTTGAAACAGGTGAACTGTAGTTGCTAAGTGAGCTGCAACTTAAAGGGATCATGTGTAAATTTTGCTGAACAATGGTAAGGGACCATGAGTGGCAGTTATGGCATGATAGAAAATGGAAATAGAATAGAGTAGAAGAAAACAGACCCTGCCAGTCAGATATGTCGATGTCAAAACATAAGTCAAAGAAGCAACCATCATACCAGACCAGATAAGGACCTTGCATTACAGGAGTTTCTGTCCCAGGACGACCATAATTGATGGAGAGAGAGTGTTTTCCCAGTCGGCAGACAGAGTTGAGGATGACCTACACAACGGCCAACAACAAGACAAAAACAACATAGAGACACATGGGGGAGGTGTCTGGGTTATGAAGTGGGCTGCCAATCGCAGATGCCACCAGTAGCTTTTTGTCTGAAAGGTAAACTCTTGACAGAACACAAATCGTTCTATCGCTGAAATCCTACAGCCACAACCCATGACCACACCAAGCTGGCAAAATTGGATAACAGTTCTTTTTGTTTCTGCATTTTGGCCTTGCACATTAAGCTGACTGTTGTTGCTCATCTGATTCCCAAACCACTTTGCATGTCTTTGCATGTGGACAACCTCTTTGTTGCTAAAATATACTTTTTATCTGTTTTCGCAGAACACACACGACTGAGGAGACCACAGAGTGGGAAAATTAAGCTAATTTTATTAAAAGGGGGATTAAGTTTAAAACTGCCCCGGTGCTAATGGACTAGAAGGATTCTTTCTTTCTGACAGCTGCAGTTATGCCAGAGACACGGGAAAACACACATCAGTCAGTGTGCATGTACTCACACATACGCAGCCACACTCAGACGCACACCTCCTGTCAAACACACACACTATTTAAAGTGGTAAAGTGCAGTCTCATCGGAGTGGCAGGCAGACATCCTGAATAAAATGGAGTGGCATTAATATTAATACCAGCAAAGTGCCTTCATAATCAGACAGTGGCCTGTCAGCTGGTGGGGCTGATAGCATGTCATACACACGCACAATGAAGTGTTGCTGACTGAGAGACACATGCACATAACCACACATATAACACAATCACACACAAACCTCTTTCATACCCTAAATTCCACAATTTTTTTTTTTTACACACTTACTATTTGCTGTACTAGCACGCACACAAGCTCACATGCACCATCAGGAATCACATGGATTACTGTTCATCAGAAAGAAATTATAGCATAAAATTCAACACCTACAGACAAACTATAATCTCTTTACTTGTTTTCCATACAGCTCTCTTGTAGCAGCAGTCGTGAAACCTCAATACAGGCATGGAACAATGATACCGAGTCAAAATTATATATCTTCCTGATATGTCAAGTTGTAAAACAAAAGTAACAAACTGGCTGTGAAAATGTGCCAATTGGAAAAAAAAAAAAACCCTAAAGCTTTAGAAATAGTGGGACCTCTGACACAAGATCCATGGACACAGCAACCACACATGCATTCCTACTGCTCTTGAAATCTGTGAGCTGATATGCCTGAATCACAGCACATTCACTATGCACACACATCCCACAGTAGGGAGCAGGCCCGGCTCTGAGGTTGTAAATAAAAAGCTGGCCGATGTTTCCAAAGAAGCTCCAAAGGGAGACACAGAGTTCCAGAGCTAGTCGTGTCCATAAAACAGTGAAATACTGTGTGAGGTGATGGCAGCAGCTATGAGACAGGACTCTCTGAGCATTTCCAGATGGACCTCACCGCCCGACTAGAACACACACACTGTGGAAGGCAGGAGAACGGGAGACTTTTCAGGTATTCGCTCCCTCTGGAAAGCATTTTGGTGGGAAGTCCTGTCTGTAAAATAAATACTATTGCTACTGTAAAAAGTTCTGGTCAAGAGATGAAACACTAACATGCAGTTAAAGAAAAATATTTTGGGGTGAAGGTTGAAGTGAATGGTTATACTGAACTGAGACTCATATAGCACACAGAAGAAATAAGTACAACCCTGTGCATTATTATTGAAATGCCAAATGATTCACAATTGTTTCATCTTACAGTAATTGCACCACTTCTATGCTGAACAGTAGGATACTTGCTCTGATGTTTAGATTTACTTTATTAAAAACACAGGCTGCCCTATAGGAACTTAATGCAACAAATGTCTGTACACCTTTCATTACTGAGGTTCTAAACTTGGATCTTTTTTTTAAGTCATCTTGTCAGGCAGTATTTTGCTATGTCCACAGGCCTTCATGGTGCCATCTTTGAATGTAGTAATATCACTACAGTATCACTCCCACCTCTGTGCTTCACTGCCAGGGCTGTGCATTCACTCATACATTCATCCTGGTTTCATCTGACCAAAATGAACTCTGATGAATTTATCAGAATTCTTTTCATGGTCTTTAGCAAAGAATATCTGGCAAGAGTAGCAATCAAGGGTATTTTTCTCAGTATGGTCTATGTAGAGGTTGACTGTACATAGTGTCCTTCAAACTGTCTGAGCTGTCACAGATACTCCATTGAAAACCACTGTAACAAGTTTGAGGAACTTGCCCATCTTTTCTATTTTCTAGAAGTAGATTATTCAAGTAGCACACTGTCCATGACATCTTTTTGGAAGGACGGCCAATTATTGGTCTTATGACTCCTTCTGTACTTCCAGATTACTGCTGTAACTGTGTTTTGACTCATTTCTAGTTGGTCTACGATCTTTGTCAATTCTCCCAATCAGATTTTTCAGTTCCTCAAGAAATTCTCTTACATATGGAAGCATGCTGCTGCTGATGATTCATAACCATGGGCATGTAATTCACATCTGTGCTCAATTTTGTTTCAGTGATCACAGGTTTGTTTTTTTGTTTTTTTCTTGTGTATCAGTGGTAACAAGTGTACTTAATTTTGTTGCATTGAGTTTCTACTTTGGGGTATGTATTCTGTACTTTTAACCAAGTAGTTATCTTAATCATGCCAACCAGTTGGTCTGCCCCGTAGCCAACAACTTTAATGGTGGTCTCACATGTGTAGGTTAAGTCATTTTTTCCAGCCCAATAAAAAAATATGTTCCATTAATTTAGACCAGACCAGAGTACAATTTCCAGCTTCCATGCCAACCAAAACAAATAGACAAAACCTGAATGTTCTTGTTTGCTCAATTTTATTTGGACTGATTTGGAGGGTTAGGGTTAGGTGGTGTGGACTAAGACTAAGACTAACTACACATTTGGGTAATCTGAACATACAAAAGATTGCGTTGGTTTACTTTAGATCACCTATCATGTGCTTTGCTATAAGTTAGCCAGATAATTATATCATGTGATAAAATATGTTTATATAATTAAATTATATATTCAGATTTTTATACTGTATTGATTTACTAGAATAATCAAAATTTACCAAACCATTGTGAAATACATTTATTAAATAAGAATGGCTGTACATTTTATGAGTCATGCAAAAGAGTATAGATGTTCATGTACTCAAAAAAGCAAAAAATAAGAGACAACACCAGAGGCCGGCAGGTTATTGTACCTTGTTTTTGTTTTTTTTTAACATTTCTTAAAATTAAGTTAAATTAATTAGGTTGTTTTGAATAACAACTCACTCATCATTGTGTTTAATCTTAAGAGAGTGAGCAAGGAAGAGCTGTTTTTAGTGTGTTGCTGATAAATGTTACCTCAACTGTCACACTTCAGACACTCAACCACAGTTAGGTCAGCGCTTTACACACACACACACACACACACCTGAGCATTCACTTATATACTCGTGCATTAGGGGTTAAACAGCAGGTGCACATCAGCTGTGATGTGTTCCTGTTAAAAGTCTCTTCGGGATGCTGTTAATATTCTATCAGCCTGCCTGTCATTGGCCAGAAGTGAGAAATCATAATGAAGCATAAAGAATAGATCTCTCTTTATTCATGTGACAACATTGGCCTCTTTCATAAGCAAACTCAAATATTTATCAGCTGTGAAAAACCATTCAGCATTATCAGCGGCAATGTAAATGAACCAAAAAGAGTTTTAAAAAAGGAAGAAAAAAAGGAAAAGAAGAGGGTTTCTAATAATAGCTTCTAGATTGAGTATGGTGGCAGCATTCTGGTTGGCTGGTTTTTATTGCATGTTATTAGATCCTGGCAAAACAATTATTAGTCTTATAATTTATTTTCCTGCATTTGCGGCTAACACAAAAGAATTAAAACAGCGCCCTTGGGCTGCACAGTCCTACAGTAGTGATTAAAAACAGGAAATTGTGATGCATAAGCTATTAGACAAAGCCGTAATCAGATTCCTTAATTTCCTTTATTTCTAAGGGCTAACACCTTTTCTTAAAGTGACACAGCTTTTAACATAAAAACGTGTCCAGAAATGTGCATGGACTATACCAAGCTTGGGAAGAAAAGTGACTTTGATTCTATGATTTTAATCAGTAGTTACTACAATGCATTAACCAGAAACACCAGATGGGTTGTTACACACAACCATGCGAGCGGTTGTCCTTAGATAAAAGCAGGCACTTCAGAAAATACTTGGCAGGTGATTGGGTGAACCATATGTCAGCCATTGTCTCTCACAAGCTCACGTTACCAATCAGATTAACACAAACCTAGACTCACCGTAGACCGTCATCTCACCTAAAACATGTCAAAAAGCCAGAAGTGTCTCAAAAGGCACAGACAGGTCTGACCACAAGTGCACAGCTTTAGGCCTTAAGATGTTCTCATGATCATGAAAAATGAAAATGCAGTTGCCTTGCACGGTAAACACAACATGTTACAAGTGTAAAGGGCTTTATCCTGGTCATTGCTCAGTCGCCCAGTTCTATGTTATAGCTGTTGTACAGTCAGTTAGGGTGTGGTACAGATGTTTTAATCTCTTCAAATGTACTGACTTTATTTACTGAGATGGGGAAAAAGACATGTTTTTATTCTTGACATGATACAAATTTGAAAATGATAATTTCTTAGAATTATTTGAAATATCGCAACATAATTCTATTCATTCGATTTTGTGTTTTGAAGTCCAGCCTGATTTTGTGAATGATGTATTCTGCTCAGATTTTCTTCACAGTCACAAAATACCATTCAGTGGTACACCTCTAATTTGATCTGTGCTGGTTTCTGCTGCCCCCCTTTCTTTTCCCTTTGTTGTTGAGAGTCATGCTCAAAATGTTTAACAAAGTTTATTTGACACTATCATATAGTATATGCCTTATATTGGATATAATGTAGAGAAAGAATAGTGACTAGTCTGGATTAGTCAACTCAAACAGTTGAAGTTAATAAGCACCTTTTAAATCCTTTTTAAGAAATTTTGTCGAAACTGACATTTAAACCTTGGAAATGCTTAAACCTGCAGCAAGACTCCAGAATTGAAAGCCCAGGATTAACAAAAAACAGCATTATGTAGGCTATATGATGCCAGGGTCAAAAGAAAAAGGCCGGATCTCTCAAGACCAACCCACCAGCTGAATTCCCAAACTTCCTCATGGCCAGTCTGAGCTCAATCATAGATGAAACATATTCAGTCAAATTCAGCATTCTGCAACACACACACACACAGACACGCACATGCACGCACGCACACACTAAAGATTACAGACAAGTGAGAATGAAAGGAAAGGGAAGGCATTGAAATCCAGATGAAAAATTAGAACTAGAAATTATCACAATCAATTCTGAAACACTGCACAAAATTAATTAGGTTTGTACATGACGAGTGTGTGTGAGTGTCTATGTGTGTGTCATTTGTCTCTTTGCTTCTCCACTGCCACTATGCTGTTAAGAAGGCAGTTGGGGGGAGGTGGGGTTTCATCCCTCTCTCCCACCCCACCCCATCGCGCTTCAGCTCAAATGATTAACTAGAAATTACTGAAATCACAACACTACAGGATGCATGTGTGGGAGTAAGTGTGTGTATGAGAATCATACATCAGCATCAACAACAGTGGCAACCAATGACAAGCTACTAACACATATTAATCATAGCTGACAGCTAGAACAAATACACATGTAGGCCAAGGGCCAGGACACTAGCATTTGTAACAGCAAGATTTCAGACTGAAATGTATTTTTTTTCCCCCAATGGAGTAGGCACAACATTTTGATTTAAAGCCACAAAGTAAATACATAAGAATTTAGTGAGTTTAGTCACTTGAACTTGACCAGTTGTAAACTCTAAGTCCTGACCTTCAAGGGAGCAGAGAGCTGAGAGGTAAAAATCGTGGAAGTATTAGCTGTGTCACACCATCTACATTTAGAATTTTGCTCTGCCAGACTTCTGCACAGAGGAATCATGAATTGCATTGTGAAAGAGGCGCTGATGGTACAAATGTGGGTTTGGATTAACTGTGTTAGGAGTCATGCAGCCAAACAAAAATCCACATGCATGCTCAAGAGGACTCTGGTGACATGATACACTCCTGCCAACAGTTCAGTATTCTTTTGATGGATGGTTGCTGTTGGTAATGTGTCAAAAAAAACACAGCAGTGTGCCAGAAAAGTCAGTGAGGAAAAAGAATGCCAGCTACCAGGCTAGATATAGCAACAAGGTAGAGTTCAGTAGCCACAGGAACTCAACATATTTTTTTTTTTGTTGCCTGCATATGTAAACACATCCATTAGCAAAATGTGCATTCACTCATTACACGCTGTTATTGCACATGTGTACACACACACACACATACAGAGGAAGGTATACTGCTCTCAGTGTCTTTCATTCAGCAATTTGTTCTGTCAGTAAAGATATGCCACTTAAAACAGTGAACCTTCTGAAGTTCTCATCAGAGGAGAAGTCCGCACTTTGATAAAGCTGAGACGCAATTAAATACAAAAAGACGCTTTTATCAACACTTCACACACACTGACACACTCACACACACACATACACCCTCCGGTCTCCTACCCTGTGAACTTCAATCCATCGCTCTAACTTGTGGACAAAAGGGACCAGATTTTCTTTGGAGTGTATATGGACAGAAGAGGGGAAAAAAAAGAAAAAAAAAACATGACGTCTCGAGTTGTCGGGAAGCGAGGGCCCAGACGGTTCAAGCGCTCAGGGGGCCTCCATGATCTGATATCTTTTTAATTAACGGTATCCCATTCAGCCACTTGAAGGAACAAAATAAAAAGAGAAAGAAAGAGAAAAAGGGAGAGACTTAAGTTTTGACAGCTCTAATTAATGTGCATGGAGGCAAAAAAGAGCAAAAAAAAAAAAAAAAGAACAGGAGAAGATGAGCTGATCTCATAGCGGACTGGTGAAGGATTCATTAGACAGACCGGTTTGTCTGAAAGACATCAAACACTCCTCTCTCTCCCTTCACCACACTTTTTTCTCTCCTTTTTTTTTTTTTTTAAAGCTTTACTCTAGACTCATAAGGCTTGATTTTTTTTGCAAGAAAGTGATGGAAGAAAATGGAAAGGGAGGAGATGAAGAGAAAGAGACAGAGGAAGAGTGGAGGTAGAGGTGGAGGCGGAGGTGGGGGAGCAGAGGACGGAGCCCAGAGCTGCCACTTCACAACAGGGGAGATGAATGACTTTTTACCTCTGGACACTGGGCCTTAATGAAACCTCCAGAGGCCAAACAATGGCATCTCACACACACACAATCAGGCACACTCATGAAAGCAGACAATATGTGTAGTACTGCAAAGAGTACTAAAAACAGATGGTTGCTATATTCATAAACACACACACACACACACACACACACACACTGGAAACATAAATCCCAGTGGATGTAACCAAACAAAAGAAGATATATACAAAAGACACACAAACATCGCGGTATCACATGATCACAAGCACACTCAAACACACCCAGACAAAGTAGAGTGCAAACAATAAATGGACACACAAAGTTTCAGAAGAAGCTTGCATATGTACTCACCTATGGACACAAACACACAAAAGCCCTGCAGCACACACACAACCACAGAAAACACAATCAGAGATATGCACAAAACTAAACACACTGCACACTGCAATTTCTCTTTCACACACACACACACACACTGTCAGGGCGAAGCAGGGTCAAGGAGCAGTGATGCCGGTCCTGGAGACAAGAAGGCCATCGCTGGTAAAGAAGGTCAAAGACACTGAGTTCTCTTAGCAGCCCAACATCCCATAATAGCATCATAGATGCGACCCTCTGACCTCAGACACAGGCTCTACTGTATGTCTGCAACCTGAAAATAGTCTTCAATTAAAAAATAAAACATTGTTTGCTGTTGCACTTGAGATGTTCTTGCACTGTTTTAAATGTGTCACAGTTGTGTTTTTCAGACAGTGAAATTTATTTTAATTATAATTTGTATACAAACAATACTATTTGAAGCTCTGAGGTACTTCTTTGTTTACAATTCTTAGATAAACCTTTTAAGGTACAAAAATTATTTTATTGTGTTAGGATGGCATAAAAATGTTGGTAACTTCATCAACTTAATATTCATGTATTTAAGCCTAAATGTCTGCATTAGTTGGTTCAAAACAAAAGTTGAGGTAATGAAATTGGCTTAATGTCAAATGTTTTCTTCACCTTTAGGTCAGAATTTCAGTCCCTCACCTGCTTACTTTTTACTTTAATTTTCTTAAAATTTGCAAACTTAAAAATTTTTGATTAAAGTCGTGATAATAAAGTACACACTTCAGTTAACTCCTAAAAAGTCCTTTTATAATGTAAATGCTACTTGGAACAACTTTATTTTCACAAGTTATTAACTTTAAAACTTTTATTTATGCTACCCATCATAAAGTAGGTAATAATTCAACAACATGTGCAATTCCCTTGACTTAATGGTTGAACATAATATAACTGTAAGTTGTCCTAGCTTATGAAGTTGATGCAAACTGTTGCATTGATTTTTATTTTGTTGTTTTATTTTGTTTTGTTTGTGCATCACACATTACAGTCAAGGTACGGTTTGATTAATCTTGAGTTCATCTGTGCAGCAGTATGTCCAAACACAGAAGAACTGCAGCAGATTCTCTAACATACTTGCCAAGTCCTTCAAAATAATGTGAGCAAGAGTGTCGTTGGAGAATCAGTGATGTTTTAAAGGCAAATGATTATTTTGATTTAGTTTTTTGTTCTGTTAATTCTGATCAATAAATAAAAAAGAATCATTGCATTTTAAAAGTATCCCCACTTTTGCAGCATTTGCAAATGCTGTAGTGCAGGTGTGTAATTAATAATACTAACAAGGTGTATTATTGGACATGCAAGAACTGGTGTTTTGGGGATTTGACCTATAGAGTTTGGGTTAGCATCAGGATCTCTCAACCTATTAGCTTAGATTAAAAGCAGTAGATGTTGTTCTCATTCTCAAAAAAAGAAAAAAAAATCTATTTCTGTCTATTCTTAATTTCTGAAGGGGCTCTTTAAAAACAACAACAACAACAACCTCTCCTTTTACTCTCTAAAGTAAGTGAAATGGGCAACTTACTGATAGGAACGATGGCCAAAACTATGAAATTGATACTCCAATAATCAGGCAAAGTATTAAACTGATTCACTTTCCCCTGGCAGATCTCAGATGTACTGCTGACCAATAGCATTTGCTCTCTGGAAAAATTCTGACTTACCTCCTGCACTTCTGATTCTTCAAAATATCTCACACACACACACTCACTCACACACACACACACACTCACACACACACATTCCCATGTGTCCTTCCAATGCTTCAGCTGTGGAAATAAATTGTCTTTGAAAAGCTATATTAAGTCCAAGTGTCTCCGGGTCGTGGCCTGTCCTGCTCAGTTATGTTGATAACCTTTTATCCGCCAGACTACTTCAGAGCTGAGAGGGCTGAAAAGTTTTGGGAGTGCCTTGATTGATTCCTTCCAACTTCCCCGGCCTTTTCCAGACTACATTTGCAGAGTCAATCACCGGTGGGGAGTGATTTATTGGCACTGTTGGCATTTCTGTGGTACGCCGCCACCACCCGCCCACCACCACCACCTCCCAGTCCATCCATCCCTCCCTCTAATACCCTCAATTAATGCATCAAGGCAAGCGCCGGGTTATCGTTCCCCATCCTCTTCCACCCTCCACTCGTGCACTCCGGCGTCCCTCCATCCCTCCGTCCCTCTCCATCATTCTCAATTAAAGGGAGCTGGATGGGTAGCTCTTATCTGCTCTTATGAATATGCAAGAACCTCTTATCCGTTCACCAAGCGACAGGTAAAATGGTTCCTGGGGCTCCACGCGCTGCATAGAAATGACTTTGTGTTTGGGGTTTGGATGGTGACGTGGTTTTGACAGGAAATACCTTTGCTCCTCTGATCCCATCTTTTGTGTTATACACTTCCATCTGTTTCTTTTTTTTTTTCTGAGTTTCTGATATTGGATGCATCTGCTGTGTTTTGGCAGGCAGTCTAATATAGAAGTGCTGTACGATTCTAAACTAATTTTTTTTATTGTTTTGTGTTGGACTTAACAGCACATCTACAAAACATTAAGCTTTAATGAACTAATGAATTCAGGAGTGTTTCNCAAACAGTTGAAGTTAATAAGCACCTTTTAGATCGTTTTTAAGAAATTGTGTCTAAACTTGCTCTGACATTTAAACCTTGGAAATGCTTAAACCTGCAGCAAGACTCCAGAATTGAAAGCCCAGGATTATCAAAAAACAGCATTATATAGACTATATGATGCCAGGGTCAAAAGAAAAAGGCCGGATCTCTCAAGACCAACCCACCAGCTGAATTCCCAAACTTCCTCATGGCCAGTCTGAGCTCAATCATAGATGAAACATATTCAGTCAAATTCAGCATTCTGCAACACACACACACACAGACACGCACATGCACGCACGCACACACTAAAGATTACAGACAAGTGAGAATGAAAGGAAAGGGAAGGCATTGAAATCCAGATGAAAAATTAGAACCAGAAATTATCACAATCAATTCTGAAACACTGCACAAAATTAATTAGGTTTGTACATGACGAGTGTGTGTGAGTGTCTATGTGTGTGTCATTTGTCTCTTTGCTTCTCCACTGCCACTATGCTGTTAAGAAGGCAGTTGGGGGGAGGTGGGGTTTCATCCCTCTCTCCCACCCCACCCCATCGCGCTTCAGCTCAAATGATTAACTAGAAATTACTGAAATCACAACACTACAGGATGCATGTGTGGGAGTAAGTGTGTGTATGAGAATCATACATCAGCATCAACAACAGTGGCAACCAATGACAAGCTACTAACACATATTAATCATAGCTGACAGCTAGAACAAATACACATGTAGGCCAAGGGCCAGGACACTAGCATTTGTAACAGCAAGATTTCAGACTGAAATGTATTTTTTTTCCCCCAATGGAGTAGGCACAACATTTTGATTTAAAGCCACAAAGTAAATACATAAGAATTTAGTGAGTTTAGTCACTTGAACTTGACCAGTTGTAAACTCTAAGTCCTGACCTTCAAGGGAGCAGAGAGCTGAGAGGTAAAAATTGTGGAAGTATTAGCTGTGTCACACCATCTACATTTAGAATTTTGCTCTGCCAGACTTCTGCACAGAGGAATCATGAATTGCATTGTGAAAGAGGCGCTGATGGTACAAATGTGGGTTTGGATTAACTGTGTTAGGAGTCATGCAGCCAAACAAAAATCCACATGCATGCTCAAGAGGACTCTGGTGACATGATACACTCCTGCCAACAGTTCAGTATTCTTTTGATGGATGGTTGCTGTTGGTAATGTGTCAAAAAAAACACAGCAGTGTGCCAGAAAAGTCAGTGAGGAAAAAGAATGCCAGCTACCAGGCTAGATATAGCAACAAGGTAGAGTTCAGTAGCCACAGGAACTCAACATATTTTTTTTTTTGTTGCCTGCATATGTAAATACATCCATTAGCAAAATGTGCATTCACTCATTACACGCTGTTATTGCACATGTGTACACACACACACACATACAGAGGAAGGTATACTGCTCTCAGTGTCTTTCATTCAGCAATTTGTTCTGTCAGTAAAGATATGCCACTTAAAACAGTGAACCTTCTGAAGTTCTCATCAGAGGAGAAGTCCGCACTTTGATAAAGCTGAGACGCAATTAAATACAAAAAGACGCTTTTATCAACACTTCACACACACTGACACACTCACACACACACATACACCCTCCGGTCTCCTACCCTGTGAACTTCAATCCATCGCTCTAACTTGTGGACAAAAGGGACCAGATTTTCTTTGGAGTGTATATGGACAGAAGAGGGGAAAAAAAAGAAAAAAAAAACATGACGTCTCGAGTTGTCGGGAAGCGAGGGCCCAGACGGTTCCAGCGCTCAGGGGGCCTCCATGATCTGATATCTTTTTAATTAACGGTATCCCATTCAGCCACTTGAAGGAACAAAATAAAAAGAGAAAGAAAGAGAAAAAGGGAGAGACTTAAGTTTTGACAGCTCTAATTAATGTGCATGGAGGCAAAAAAGAGCAAAAAAAAAAAAAAAAGAACAGGAGAAGATGAGCTGATCTCATAGCGGACTGGTGAAGGATTCATTAGACAGACCGGTTTGTCTGAAAGACATCAAACACTCCTCTCTCTCCCTTCACCACACTTTTTTCTCTCCTTTTTTTTTTTTTTTAAAGCTTTACTCTAGACTCATAAGGCTTGATTTTTTTTGCAAGAAAGTGATGGAAGAAAATGGAAAGGGAGGAGATGAAGAGAAAGAGACAGAGGAAGAGTGGAGGTAGAGGTGGAGGCGGAGGTGGGGGAGCAGAGGACGGAGCCCAGAGCTGCCACTTCACAACAGGGGAGATGAATGACTTTTTACCTCTGGACACTGGGCCTTAATGAAACCTCCAGAGGCCAAACAATGGCATCTCACACACACACAATCAGGCACACTCATGAAAGCAGACAATATGTGTAGTACTGCAAAGAGTACTAAAAACAGATGGTTGCTATATTCATAAACACACACACACACACACACACACACACACTGGAAACATAAATCCCAGTGGATGTAACCAAACAAAAGAAGATATATACAAAAGACACACAAACATCGCGGTATCACATGATCACAAGCACACTCAAACACACCCAGACAAAGTAGAGTGCAAACAATAAATGGACACACAAAGTTTCAGAAGAAGCTTGCATATGTACTCACCTATGGACACAAACACACAAAAGCCCTGCAGCACACACACAACCACAGAAAACACAATCAGAGATATGCACAAAACTAAACACACTGCACACTGCAATTTCTCTTTCACACACACACACACACACTGTCAGGGCGAAGCAGGGTCAAGGAGCAGTGATGCCGGTCCTGGAGACAAGAAGGCCATCGCTGGTAAAGAAGGTCAAAGACACTGAGTTCTCTTAGCAGCCCAACATCCCATAATAGCATCATAGATGCGACCCTCTGACCTCAGACACAGGCTCTACTGTATGTCTGCAACCTGAAAATAGTCTTCAATTAAAAAATAAAACATTGTTTGCTGTTGCACTTGAGATGTTCTTGCACTGTTTTAAATGTGTCACAGTTGTGTTTTTCAGACAGTGAAATTTATTTTAATTATAATTTGTATACAAACAATACTATTTGAAGCTCTGAGGTACTTCTTTGTTTACAATTCTTAGATAAACCTTTTAAGGTACAAAAATTATTTTATTGTGTTAGGATGGCATAAAAATGTTGGTAACTTCATCAACTTAATATTCATGTATTTAAGCCTAAATGTCTGCATTAGTTGGTTCAAAACAAAAGTTGAGGTAATGAAATTGGCTTAATGTCAAATGTTTTCTTCACCTTTAGGTCAGAATTTCAGTCCCTCACCTGCTTACTTTTTACTTTAATTTTCTTAAAATTTGCAAACTTAAAAATTTTTGATTAAAGTCGTGATAATAAAGTACACACTTCAGTTAACTCCTAAAAAGTCCTTTTATAATGTAAATGCTACTTGGAACAACTTTATTTTCACAAGTTATTAACTTTAAAACTTTTATTTATGCTACCCATCATAAAGTAGGTAATAATTCAACAACATGTGCAATTCCCTTGACTTAATGGTTGAACATAATATAACTGTAAGTTGTCCTAGCTTATGAAGTTGATGCAAACTGTTGCATTGATTTTTATTTTGTTGTTTTATTTTGTTTTGTTTGTGCATCACACATTACAGTCAAGGTACGGTTTGATTAATCTTGAGTTCATCTGTGCAGCAGTATGTCCAAACACAGAAGAACTGCAGCAGATTCTCTAACATACTTGCCAAGTCCTTCAAAATAATGTGAGCAAGAGTGTCGTTGGAGAATCAGTGATGTTTTAAAGGCAAATGATTATTTTGATTTAGTTTTTTGTTCTGTTAATTCTGATCAATAAATAAAAAAGAATCATTGCATTTTAAAAGTATCCCCACTTTTGCAGCATTTGCAAATGCTGTAGTGCAGGTGTGAAATTAATACTATTAAAGTGTATTATTGGAAATGCAAGAACTGGTGTTTTGGGGATTTGACCTATAGAGTTTGGGTTAGCATCAGGATCTCTCAACCTATTAGCTTAGATTAAAAGCAGTAGATGTTGTTCTCATTCTCAAAAAAAGAAAAAAAAATCTATTTCTGTCTATTCTTAATTTCTGAAGGGGCTCTTTAAAAAAAACAACAACAACTTCTCCTTTTACTCTCTAAAGTAAGTGAAATGGGCAACTTACTGATAGGAACGATGGCCAAAACTATGAAATTGATACTCCAATAATCAGGCAAAGTATTAAACTGATTCACTTTCCCCTGGCAGATTTCAGATGTACTGCTGACCAATAGCATTTGCTCTCTGGAAAAATTCTGACTTACCTCCTGCACTTCTGATTCTTCAAAATATCTCACACACACACACTCACTCACACACACACACACACTCACACACACACATTCCCATGTGTCCTTCCAATGCTTCAGCTGTGGAAATAAATTGTCTTTGAAAAGCTATATTAAGTCCAAGTGTCTCCGGGTCGTGGCCTGTCCTGCTCAGTTATGTTGATAACCTTTTATCCGCCAGACTACTTCAGAGCTGAGAGGGCTGAAAAGTTTTGGGAGTGCCTTGATTGATTCCTTCCAACTTCCCCGGCCTTTTCCAGACTACATTTGCAGAGTCAATCACCGGTGGGGAGTGATTTATTGGCACTGTTGGCATTTCTGTGGTACGCCGCCACCACCCGCCCACCACCACCACCTCCCAGTCCATCCATCCCTCCCTCTAATACCCTCAATTAATGCATCAAGGCAAGCGCCGGGTTATCGTTCCCCATCCTCTTCCACCCTCCACTCGTGCACTCCGGCGTCCCTCCATCCCTCCGTCCCTCTCCATCATTCTCAATTAAAGGGAGCTGGATGGGTAGCTCTTATCTGCTCTTATGAATATGCAAGAACCTCTTATCCGTTCACCAAGCGACAGGTAAAATGGTTCCTGGGGCTCCACGCGCTGCATAGAAATGACTTTGTGTTTGGGGTTTGGATGGTGACGTGGTTTTGACAGGAAATACCTTTGCTCCTCTGATCCCATCTTTTGTGTTATACACTTCCATCTGTTTCTTTTTTTTTTTCTGAGTTTCTGATATTGGATGCATCTGCTGTGTTTTGGCAGGCAGTCTAATATAGAAGTGCTGTACGATTCTAAACTAATTTTTTTTATTGTTTTGTGTTGGACTTAACAGCACATCTACAAAACATTAAGCTTTAATGAACTAATGAATTCAGGAGTGTTTCTAACATTTGGCCAATGTGTTTTAAATCATTTATTCAACTTAAAAAAAAAAACATGAGATTTTTTAAATTTAATTTAGTTTTAGTTTTCTGTTTTTGTTTTTTTTTTCAGTCCAGGAAGGATCGCCCAATCTTTCAGTTAATTTAAAAAATTCTAAATCTCCAAATTTTGAAATGCATGCTAAATGGTACAAACAATTGTGATGTTGCTATGATTTATATTTACACACATAATAAGTGTCCATGCAGCTCCTCTGAGATCAAATGACCAATTATCCATATAATGGAACTAATTTTAAGGATCTTTTTATCTTCTATTTTATTATTTTCTTTACCGCTTTTGCATGTATAAAGGTTGTGAGTGGTCAGATGTAATGGAACCAATTGATCCACCATTTAAAAAAAAAAAAGAAAAAAGATTTCATTGACCACTCTTAACAAATGTTTAAAAGGCAAATACATCAATGCAGAAAAATACATAATAAAGTAAAATATATGTGTTTGTTTCTTCTTCATTCAATAACCTTAAAAATTCTTTTACATCTAGATTTTATTAATAGTATTTCTTTTTAAATGTTGTTTTCTCCTCCAAATAAAAGAAAGCTCAACTTGTATCTCCCTATCACTTGAACAGGGCCAAATTTTCTTCACCTTCTTATATGGTCAGAAAGACAATTTGGTTGTTTTGTCAGTGGGTGAAAGAACAAAGGCTCATCAGTGTTTCATCATTAGTTTAGTCCTGACCTCCTCGGGGGCCTTAAGAGAAATTCTGCTGAGGGGTCCTCTTACCTGACCTGTGAGCCACTGTCACAAAGTCGCTCATGACACTCCAGGGCTCCCACGACAACCCTCCCTTCTTTAGTAGACAACAATACTATAAATTTATCAGCTGCAGCAGGCCAATCTAAAGTGATTACCTTATATTTCTTTCCAGACATTTTCAAATAGAGGAGACTATCCATACAATGTACTGGCTTCATATTAGAAGGTAGTATTCAGTGAAATATGTGTATCCATACTGCCCAGTATGCCCAGCTCATCAACTATTTAAATCCAGTATTAAATCAATAGTCAAAGTCAAATCTTTGCTTTCCATCTTGCATTTGTCCAGACTTGTCACAATAGTTTATTTGTTTGTTTGTTTTTTTCAATGCAAGAACTTGTGGAAGAGCAACTTGACCGTTTGTGCTTTAGGGCTGTTTTTAGTAGAGAAAAAAAATGACCTGCTCCAGAGCTGGTACTTCTGAGTTGCCCTAAAAAACTGTGTGGGTCTTGATGCTGATTTGCTCAACTCAAGGAAGACTGATGCTCATTGGTTAACTCAGAAAGGACAATAAGCACCATTTTTCCGGTCCTCTCAGCAGTCTTCTTTTCTTTAAAATGTAATAATCACTATTTATGCTAACATAAAAAAAAACTCCATTGTTTTATTTACACACTAATGGAGCTGGAGCTACGTCCAGCTGATGTGCAATGAAAGCAGAAAGGGGGAGTCGGCTGATAAGGGCGCCGTTCCTGACAGTGTCCGTGCCATCTTGTTGCCTGCCTGGACTTTCTGCAGTAAAAAGCCGCCTGATGTCAATCTTACTAGGACACAGTAACACTTAAATATCACTTCCTGTACAGCAAACATTTAAGCTGCACGCAGTTGGATAACCAGATAGGCACGGATAAGATCACAGCATGACTTAGAGCGCCCGTTATGTACAGTGTGTAACATGAATGTCTACAATGTGACTCTGTAAAAGCCGTGTATTAATCTCAGCAGAAGGTGCCAGTGTCTCCTGATGTGCTGTGCAATCTTGTGCATATACCAAATATTGCACACACACACTGCAACTCTCTCTGTTGCTGTTGTGATCCGTGAGGAACATAACTGTAAAAGGGACCTGTGCCTGAAAGACAGGATGCTATGATTTTAGCAGATTGATGAAGCTGGCAATAATGCACATCCCATGTCTGGAAAGCTTGTTTTTGTTTGTTTTTTTGTGGAGGATAACCCATTCTTCCTGTCATTGAAGTTAACACTAACACCCACTTTGATCGGAGGACATAATTTGTGGAGGCCTAAACAAGTTGCATAGAGAGCTTATAGGGACGCCCATCTCTGCATCCAGCAATCAAAGGTACAGTGACAGAAGAGAATGAAAGGCAGAGATTTCCCCTTAAACAGAGGAGACCAAGAGCCGGGGATATTACTGAGAAGTTTCAGTCATGGGTAACAGTACCATCTATAGGATGTTTAGGGAAGCAACAAAGAAAAATGAACTGAAATCACACCTTCACTGATCATTAAAAAGATCTTATTGTGTCGTGGAGGAAGCAAGAAATAGAGACGGGCATGGAGGAGAAGTGGGATAATAGAAGGAAGAAAGAAAATGAAGAAAAACGATGAGAACAGATAAGGAGAAAAGGGAGAAAATCAGACATGAGGGAAAGTGAAAGTGCAATACAGGAGAGATTTTTTTTTTTTTTTAAATGAAGGGAGAGAGGAAGGAAGGAAAAAGGGGAAGGAAAGAAGAATACACAGTGGAGGAATGAAGGAATAAACCAAAGTATAGGGGGAGGTAAGCAAAGTGAGAGACAGCAATGATGGAAATTCTATCAAATGCTGAAGAAATACAGGAAAGGAATGAAGAAACGAAATGAAAAATGAAAAATGATTGAAGACAAAATAAAGGAAGACACTGGATGAGGATGAAGGAAGAAGGGAGAAGGAGGCAGAGGGAGAATTTAGGGAAGAAAAGGACAAAGAGAATGAAGAGGAGGGAGTTCAGAATGAGACAAAAGAAGGAAAGTTTGCTGAAAAATGGGATAGAAAAGAAAGAAGAATATAACAACAAGGAGTAACGAAAGGTAGAACAATGAAGTGATAAGATTGGAAGGTAAAAAGAATATGTTATCTGCATAATTGTGAAGAAAGGAAAAAGAAAAGAAGGAATCAGAATAAAAGAAATTGAGAAAAATAGCTTCTTTCCACTTACACGAAAGAAAAAAAAAATCCACTTGAAATTATTTTTGCATGTAAAAATAAAAAATAAATAAATGATGTACTGTATTCATTATCACCTCTTGTCCTGTGGTTAAGGCCTCCACTAAGTTTGACACCTGACTGAATCTCGACACCCCCCTCTGTCTTATCCGCTTGCCTCATTACCCTGTAGAGCAAATAGAGGACTGTTCCATGTCAGCGGAAATCCGGGGGGGTGGGTAGGGCGGAACGGATGGAGAGGGCCTGCAGGCTCAGTGTCACTCACATCAGCAGATGTGTCAGTGAATTTGACATATGTCTGATATGTATGTCACACACACACACAAACACAGACATCCATAAACACACACACACACACTCTTCAATTCTGCTTCATAGCCAAGGGCCCACCGTTGGCTACTCCCTCATTTCACACACTTTAGAGCTGTAGCCTCAGGCAGCCAACAAGCCAACCCCCTGCGTCAGAACACACAAACACACACTCACAGTGGGCAGACGCTACATCCCAGTCCCACAAACATGAACAGTTTAATGAGAAGCGCAGATATATGTATGGACATGTTTGTGTGTTTGTTTAGAATATAGGCCAGCATATTCCCTCTGAATCACACAAATCTGTTGTGACTCCATCAGTATAGATATAAAACAGTATGGATGTTTGTTGTTTACCATCTGAACCACATGGTTCTAAGATCAGTGGTGAAACAAGTCTGACTCCATTTAGCTGCATTTTCTTTCTGTACAACATTAAAAATATGGGGAAAAAAATTGTGATTCAAGTGAAAAAAAAAAAAATAAATATCTGTAAACTTGCAGGAATGGTTTATTATTTACTGTTAAAGAGCTACACTGACCAAAAGACCAGAAACTTTTGGTTATTGGAGTAGATTCATTTCTCTCCAGCGATGCCCTACTTCTTACTGCACAGACTACAGCCTCTTGGACACATTAAAGCAAATATGTTTGGTATTTTGGGGTGGACTTTTTACCTTTAGAGTGAGTCAGGCTGGTTATTTCCAGTGTGTTCAGTCTTTACATTAAGCTATGCTGCCAGCATTAGCTTTATATGTTCTGGTGGAGGGTGGTATCGATTGTGCCGTTTATCTCTCTGCAAGAAAATAGCTTTATTCATACAACACCCTTATAAAACAAAATGTCAAGGTGCTGCAAAAAGCAGACATTATAATACATGGAGATAACACTGAGCAGACAGATATATAAAAGAACAAAGTAGAATCACAACAATGCTAAGGGAAAAATGGACAAGTGCACTGACAAAATATACAAATATAAGAAGAACAAAATAAATTGCACAAGAAGTAAATCAAATAGTAAAACCAGTCTGTGCCACCAGAGGTCAGCATGTTTAGGTGCCAGCCCTTGCTTACCATGTGGCATACAATGCACCCGACCTCAATGCCTATCCCTGCAGATGGTGGCCCCCATGGCTCACGGTCCCATGTAGCTTCTCTAGGCCGTGCCAGGCCGAGCCGCAGGGGCCAAGGCTCAGCCACCAGAAGCTTCCTGGTATGCTCCCCTCCCAGGCCTGGATCTAGGAGGGGTCCCTGTTCTCCCTATTCCTGGAGAGTTTGCGCATTGAGGTCTGAGAATCACACTTAGTCTGGTTCCTCCCGAAGTCCAATTTGCCTTGGGAGACCTGACCAGAGGCTGTAGCTCAAAACACCATAGCTCACAAGATCACAGGGATAAGCAAACCAGCTCCACCGCGATAGGGCAGCGATTCTTCAGGGGGATGCCACTGTGCTTCTTCCTTGTGAGGTTTTCTAGGCACATCCAACTGGGAGGAGACCCTGGTGTCCCAACAGAACTCACTGTAGGGATTACATATCTCATGTGGCCTGGGAACACCTTGGGATCCAAGAAACTGTAAATGGTTGCTTTGGAAAGGGATATCTGGAATGTCTACTGCCACTGTGTCTCGACCCTGGATGAGCAGAAGAAAATGGATAGATAGATTTTTTTTAATCTATAATGTTTTTTTAAAAAAGAGCACACTCATTTTTTTGTGCCCCTAAACTGTGGAAATCCCTCCTGGGGCATCTGGCACTGGTGACATGAAAGGACTGATCACCTCTGGTCACAAAGTGAGATTCAGTAATGGCTTCTGCCAGAGGATCACAAACAGCAAGCAGGTTCACAAGGACTTAAAGGATCACAAATGTAAGTTGTGTAAGGCTCTAAAAACAGGCAAGAAAATTCTAGAATTAAAAATTTTGAGGCCTATAAATGTTTCCTTTAAAGTTACAGTAATCAAGTCTGGAGGTGACAAATGTGTGAATGACCTTTTCTAAGTCTCAAAAAGAAAGCCAGGATCATCCCTTAGAGATCAAGTTAAGCCAAATAAAATTGACTCTGTGGCCTTTGTCATCTAAGCATAAAAAGATAAATATGACTCGAGGGCCACGCCAAGGTTTCAAATCTTTTCTTTAACACAGGAGGATAATGAGTCCAAACCAGGCAGTAATGATATTTCTCAAAACCATTCTTCTGAATGTCCTGTATAAAAGCACCTAAACTGAGTCCTGCCAATAGAGGACAGGGCAACAAGTCTGGTAACCAGAATTAACAGCCAGAATTATCTGTGTAATTAGCTACTACCTACGAATAGGAACTGGATGCATCTGGTTAAACCTGCATCAGAAGATTTGTGGCCACTTGAGGACAGCAGAAATACATACAACACTGACACATATTATTTTAAGTATTTAAATGAAGACAGGGCAGTTGCTAGCAATGAGTAGTGTATTCACATGCACGACATTATGAGGTTGCAAGTTAGTTTCTTTTAGCAATGATTGTTCCATATCCAGGCTTATATGTTTATTATTGCAATGATAACAGTATCCTCTTTTTTAGCCTAAACCAAGCTATTATTGTGTCTAAACCCTAATATCTCCATACAGATAGTGAACTAGCCATAAAAAAAAACTTTTGAAATGCTGCAACATGGAAAATGTATGTTCACTAAGTGGATTCCAGCAAACACACAGGTTTCCTCAACAGAGTTGAATTATAATATCTTCATCTCCTTTGGTTTAATAGATCAGGAGAAAAAAACAAGGATTCTTTTATCATTCTTTAATCTCAGAACAACCAGAGCACTGTTCCAACTTGCCGTGCCATAACGCCATATCACATAATTTCTATGTCAGATATATTCCAATTCAAAGAGGTGTGAAAAAAGTTTTGATGCGGAGGTAGTTATTTTAATCAGTTCTATGTCTTGCATTCAGCTACTTTCCACGCTCAGTGTACAGGGTTTCAAGGAAAAATCTCTTATCAGTTCAAGTCTAACGAACATTTCCTCTTCTTCTCCTATTATGCCCTAAATTATTTACCTCTAGTTTGATCACACCTGATGCCTTCCTATTTCATGGTAAATAAAAATCAAATTTTGCCACACCATTGCTGTTCCTCCCACTCATTACCAGCCTCCTAGTTCACCCCAATTAAACATGAGCTCTGGATGCCCTTTATGAAACATCACCTTCCTCGTGACAAATTAAACATTACCATTAAAGTTAAAGATTGAATTGAAGGAGCCTCTCTCTCTCTCTCTCTCTCTCTCTCTCTCTCTCTCTCTCTGTTAACTGTTCTTCCAGTCAGCAATAACCCTGGCTCTAATTAGCAGCAGGGCTGAATCTCCAGACTGATTTGGTTCAGGCCAATTTGTCTGTATTATTACCTGGGTGACATTCAGTTCTGCTGCCTTTACATATTTTCAGGGTTTATTCTTTTAAAACAGATTTTAGACTGCGACACAGTGAATTGATCTTGTATCTCAGCCTTGTACCGTGAAAAGGCGTGTGAATAACACGCCAAGTCACTTCAGTTGTTATCAGAAGGCATTTCGCGTGTCATTGAACGCCATGTAGTCGCATCACAGGACCCCCTCCCCCTGACCTTAACCCTAACCTTAAGCATTTCGAACACGCGAAATGTGCCTGAAGTGGCACGCTGTTTATACGCAATCCCATGATATCATGTTATGTATCGTGTTTTGAAATTAACAACTATAGTGAGCCTGTTTTGACACCTTTGACGCTGATGTATGACGAAGTGCGAGTATAGGCTTCTATCCGCAGATTACTAATCTTAGTAAGAAAGAAAATGGAGTGCAGGGGTCAGAAAACACATAAACCTAACCATGGATGTCAGAGTGGTTTTATTTGGGAGCACAGCTTACCTCATTTCTAATATGACATTTATTTTTGTCACATTACATCATTGTCCAGTAGTATGAAAGTCCATCATTGGTGGTAATTTGGCTTATAGAATTGATGTTTATTATATTTACTTGCCTTTACTGCTCACATGCTTAACTTTTTGCTTTAGATTGTTAGCCTAGGCTTCGATTTTTATTTGTGTATAAAGAAAGACACTACAGTGGAGCTCTGTAGTGTTCTTTTGCTCAAAGACACCAATACAAATGCTAAAATATACTAAGCTGTCCATTTGGACTGCTGATTAATAATTAAATAAATAAATCCAACTAAAATTACCATATCAATAGCAAGTAAAGGTTAACGAATTTTGGAGTCCTGGATGGTAGGATGGTGGTTACTCTTATGCAACAGTAGTTGTATAAGAAGCCAAGTATATGTGTTCAATAGCATTTATAAAAAGATAAAGACAAAACATAATATAGGTGTACGCTATAATGTAGTTAAATGTGCATAGCTAAAGAACTAAAGGCAGTGTGACAATGACAGAGGGTGCATGCAACACACGACTCGTCTGATTTAAAATAATAATAGTAATACATTTCTTTTATACAGTGTAAAAAAAACCAAAAAAACAAAAGAACACAATGAAGTATTGAGAAAATGTATATAAATCTATGAGAGAATGACTTGAATTCTCACTTGATTTATTACCTTAGTAAAAATGTCCCTGGTAAGATCATGGTCTTGATCACGACTTTCAAATTCCAGATGTTCATTTTGTAGGTGACTGAGTGCAACCTTTGCCAGGCAGAGGTCAGATGGCTCAGGCCAGAGGAGACAGTTGCTCCTTTGTTCTCTGTTCTGAGTTGGCAGCTTAATGCTAACTTGCTTTGTTGTCCCTGTTGCTTGTAGAGTTGGCGGGCAGACTTTGTGTTGCAGCTGCAGGTGTTAGAAGCTTAGTTAGCTACATGGTCTGTACCTATCTAACGAATCTATGTGCAGGCTCTTGGGTCGCTGACATGGAGAAGAGTTTGGTGCACCAGACAACCTCTGCTCAGTGGTCAGAGAGCAGATAAGAACGAGGTAAGAGGCGGTGAAAGGTAAGAGACAGGATTATCAGGGTTCTGTTGACCCGCTCTGGGGGGGCAGTCCAGGTGATATCAGCTTTCAGTTACAGGCAAGTGACTGGTGGACCAGTGTGGCTTTTTACCTTCCAAAGATTTCAGTTCAGTTTAAATCACACTACTGAACAAATTGATCTGTGGAGTTCTTTATGTTATCTACACCACACCAAATATTTCAGGTTGGACCCAAATGTTAAACTGCACAACAATTTTAGAGCCACACCACTTCTATAAAAATGACTAGGATCATAGTTTAATCTTACTTTGTTTATCCTGTTTATAAAGTCAACCAGTGCAAAAAAAAATTGTAGAAATTATGTTTTGTACTCAAGAGACTAAGGGAAAGTTGTTGGGAGATGGTCAGTGAGGCCTGATAAACAGTCCTAACCTGGCCTACGTATGGGCCCAATGATTCTTCAGCTTTTGAACTTGCGACACATAATCATACAGTCTTATTGGACCATTCATTCAAAAATTGTCATATAGCCTGCAACATAAAAGCCTGGGCCCCTGACCTGCACGACTATGGCTCCATTCCCAGCTTTCACAGAAATATCAAATGCATATTTCACATTTCTGCACTATGACCAGCTAAAAAGCAGCACCACAATCCATCTGAAGCTGTTATTGCTTATACTAAATCACATTGCCGTACAGACAAATTGGTCTGACCAGGATGGACTAGACTGTGAGGAAGAAATAGTTTACTCATTTCCATGCTCGACAAACAGGCCACACAAGAGGATATATAGTTACACACACACACACACACACACACACAAGTCTGGTTAAAATGCCAATATGAGTTGGCTGTAGAGGTGCAGAGGGTGTATTTCTGAATCCTAATGGAGTGTTTACTACTATGTTTACTAGTCTTAAACCTGTCGTAAACAACACTAATAGGGTCAGCTCTGCATGTCTGGGGTCAGTGCCAACATCAGTGAGCTCAGGCAAGGAGGAGAATCACAGCTTGGTATGATAAAAATCTTCACCACGTCAGAGCTTTTGCATTTATTGTCCTCAGTTTAAGCTATGTACATATCGTATATCACATACAATATAAACTGTGAGGTAGGAAATATTGACTGTATGTCACCTGGTAAATGTCAAATACTGACATTTACAAGGGCAATTATGAGAATAGAGGCAGAGATATTTCTTACAAGTGTCGCACTGCAGTAACATTCAAGGTCAAGGTTCAGATTGCCATTGGATACACACCTCAGCAGACGATAGGCTGGTAAAAAATAAATAAATAAATAAAGGAGAAAAAAGTAAATGGATTCCTTATTCACCTTCAAAGATTAGAATTATTATCGAAACAGTGTAAAGATTATCCACATTTCATATATGTGAGATATCAAAGCTCCATTCTTGAACTGTTATCAATCTTGTGCGTGCGTATGTGCTGCATGTGCTGTATGTGCAAGCGTATGTCTGCAAATGCATTTTCCTCTGGCTTGTGTGGTGCGTCTAGACATGAATCCAAGTGGCCAGCATGTACGTCAGCGTGCCTGACTCATTAGGACACATTAACAGTGTTTTCATTGGGGCTGACGCCAACGTCTCTGTCTCATCCCAAATGAGAAGAGACGCGATGACAGCATGCACACACACGAGAGAGGGATAGCTCCTCTGAAAGATGGAAAAAATAGTCCAAGCTGAAGAAACAAGATTGTGTGGGTGTTTTTTTTTTTTTTTTTTCATCTCCAGATAACAGAATGGCAGTGTGACAAACTCAGAACCCCTCACTTTCTGCCCAAGGCCATGTTAATTGCATTAATTTGCTCTGACAATTGCACAACAGAAAAAGAAAAGAAAAGGGAGTGGGAGTGTGCCTGGGTCTGAGCGTGCGTATGTGTGTGTGTTTGTTGCCGAACAGTTCTTGTCATTTTTCAGTGATGATTAAATTAGCAACAAGAGTTCTGTCTAGCTATAATCAATCATTACCCTCACTCCCGTGCCACCCAATATCACCAAAACCATATTTTCCCCACTTGAGGACAAAATGTTTCTTGATTGTGTAGCACACTTGTCTATAAATATATCAGACAGACTGGTCGCTCCCTGCAGTATTGAGTTTGAGGTTTTTTTTCTCTCTTTCTCACAACATGATTGTGTGTGTGTGTGTGTGTGTGTGTGTGCACAGAGGTTCTTTAAAGAGTGAACATTTGTTTGCCCCTTTCCACAGAAAGATTTGTGACCTGAATACAGTGAGGCATTGGTGGGCCAGCAGAGCATTGTTTATCACAAAACTGATCAAGATGAGCAACAGAATATTCACAAAATACAATTCAAGTCAGTTTTATTTTAAAGTCCACAATCACAAGTTTATCTTTATCTTCTAGCAATAAATTTGGATGAGTAAAAAAAAAAAACTCCAAAATAACAGTTTAGTGGCAAAAAGAGGGGACTTGAAGAACAGCCACAATATATGGGATACAAGGGGGTGAAACAGAATTAATTATTCAGTAAAAACTAAGAATAAACTGATGCATGACAATATAAAGTATGATAAATCGTAGCAAATAAATCAGCTTGTTTCTACCAAATTCCTTTTTGATGAACAATACAATATTAATGTATACTGACAGTTTTCTTGCTTTTTTACATTTACATTTTTGATGATTTCTGAAGGATTGCCTTAATTTAGGCATGATTTGAATCTAAACAAAGCAGTTGCAACATAGGAAAATACTAAACATAAGAGGTGAACTGAAAAAAAATCAGCAACAGATTACATTTAGCTCATTTCAGCAAATACATTTTGAAGCAAACATACTACTGAATAAATTACATCTTTTTGAACATAATAAGGAAGTTTTGTTAAAATGTGTACTTGTCACGTTGCATGTAACACAAGCCTTTCTTATGGTTGGATTTGGGCACTTACAGGACTTGTCAAAGGTTAGTAGGAGTTCTTGTTTAAGTCCACAATAACTTGTTTTTGTTTATTGTTTTTTTTTTTTAATTTTCTGTTACAGTTAACCAAAATACTTTTCTAGTCACAGCTGGGATGTTGGAGGTGAATTGTTGTCACTAGTGTGCACTGTGCACCCAGCATCCACCCCAATTACCTCCCAGCAAGAGGGGAAAAAACGTACATGTTTTGTAACCTTGGACATTTTTTAAAATCATGTGTTTGTATTTCCAAATGGTTGACATGCTTTATTGGAAAAATCTCTGTATATGTTGTTTGTGAACGGATGCAGATGCATTTATTAAAAAGGCCTCACCAATAGGAAGATATGTTTATCCAAATGGTGTCAGATTTTTTCCAAATGAACAATTTTTTTTTTAAATTCTTAAAAAAGATAAGAAAATACCATACAATATAATTACTATTGTGTGATATTTTCTTATATTTTTCATGGCATTTTAGTACGTTTTAAGATACTTGGTTAATCTTTTATGATGTCAGCTTTTTTCTTTTTTTCTCTTTTTTTGCACTCAAGTTCAAGTTTGGAGCTGCAAAGTGGCGCAGTTGGTAGCACCGTTGCCTCGCAGCAAGAAGGTCACTGGTTCACACCCCCGGTGAGGACACCTGGGATCTTTCTGCATGGAGTTTGCATGTTCTCCCCGTGCAGCGTGGGTTCTCTCTGAGTTCTCCGACTTCCTCCCACACAGTCCAAAAACATGTTGAGGTTAATTGGTGATTCTAAATTGTCCGTAGGTGTGAATGTGAGTGTGCTTGGTTGTCTGTCTCTAAGTGTAGCCCTGTGACAGACTGGTGACCTGTCCAGGGTGTCCCCTGCCTTCACCTTAAGTCAGGTGGGATAGACTCCAGCCCCCCACGACCCTAATGAGGATTAAGCGGTGTATAGATAATGGATGGATGGATGGATGATTCAAGTTTTTGCTTGCTTTTCATTGTACATGTTACAATGACAATAAAGATCTATTCTATTCTATTCTATTCTATTCTATTCTATTCTATTCTCATTTTCTCCTGCAACATAATTTGTAGGAGACAGGCCTATGTTATCCCAGGTAGCTGAATAAGAAACACAGAAACATTCTATAAGACAAAGCATTTTTTAAAATAGTAGATAATCTTTAGTAATTGTCAAGGTCCAAATCTGAATGTTTTCAAATCAAAGTAAACCTTTTTTGCATGTGATAAGAAATCTATTATTCAACAAGTCATGTTTGGGCAGCTTAGCTTTTCACTGTATTTCAAAATCACATCATATTAGGACATTCACATTTAAACTCCTGTTTTGATCATGTATGGTGTATTCCAAATCTGATGGCTCCATAAGTCAAACACATCTTTTTAGCTTCACTATGTGTGTGATACTCTTTTTTCTTTTCTTTTTTTTTTCACATAACCAGCAAATATTTAGCGCAACTAGTGCGTCCCAGTCAGCTGCATGGAGCTCCTTCCTCCCGAACCTGTACATAATGTCACGTTAGAGCCTGTCTCAACTTGATTGTTGTGTTCAGGGTCATTGCTGGTGGTGATAGTCAGACAGGGGCCATTGCTCGCTGTGGTGCCGTGGTGCTTTGGTGATTTGTAAGCCGATTTGTTCCTTTATTTCCCCTGGCCATACACATGCAGTCACAGGGCCCTTATACTCACAAGCACACACTCACACACACATAACAAGCAAAACACACAAAGGCCCTCCCAAAGGACAATCTGTTCTGAATCGCATTACAGCCATTTCCCATTCTGTAGGTGGGGACCGGCCCCAGCAGAAATCAAATATTTATCATGTTGTATTAACCCCCACTGCTGCCCTGCACATACACACAAACACACAACATCAGTCCTTACACTGCCTCTACACACTGTATTCATTATCCTATTAGACCATAGCTCAGGCACTGCGGCTGGTGTGTGTGCAAACAGATGCACGTGCATTAGAATGTGTCTGTGTGTGACCATGGACACACATACACACACACACACATAGTCACACACAGAAATTCTCATATTGCCAGTAGCCTGCTGTTGTTGGGTCAGTTAGCTTTAATGCAGCATATGTTATAAATAATATAAATCACATCTAGTTCTTCCATTGATTCCACATTACTGTCTGTCTGCTGTACCTGTGATCATTTTTCTTCTTGTCTGTCAGTAATACTCAGAGGGATAAAGCAAGTTTCCTGGAAATCTGCCGGTTTACCTGTTAAGTGATGAGAATACAGGCACACTGTCCTCTGTCTGCTTCTGTGGTTTTAAGATGTCGTTTTTGGTTTAGGCTGAACTTCGCTTCTATTGGTGTGGGAGTGATCACATGTTGTTAAAACAAACACAAATTATTTAAAGACAAAAAACAGTCAATTGCCAGTTTCAAAAGTGAGGGATTCGTAAAAACAGAATCTTAATCTGAGAGAATTTGTTAAACTTTATTAGTTTTGAACACTGTCTCACAAATGTTTAAATAAACATTATTAAAATGCAGCTGCAAAATTAACCTCTTATTTTGAGTTCAAACAAGCTAATGGTATATTAAAATAGAAGCCAGTGTCTCTTTCATCAGAGGATCCATTTGCTTTCTAGACCCAAGACTTGATCCCAGTAATCATGTCTGTAATGGGACATTCCACATGTTGTGCATCCAGCATCAGAGTCACTGTAAGAAGTAGTTTATGTATAGAGGGAGAAAATACTTTATATCGCATCACATACTTTTTCTTGTTAAATCTAACAATAACCTTTCTCTTGCTTCACCCATTTTATAGTTGCTATGCACAGATATTAGAGAAAACATCCAGCCCCAGTGTTCTTGTCCTGGCTGTCCAGTCCCTGTCCCAGCCCTGATCCGAATTATATTGCAGCACTACTAATGATTAAACCTCTACTCTCGTTGGTACCGCAGCAGTGCACTGAGAGCACTGCTGTCACTGAGTTAGGAAGAAATTCTGTGATATCATTAATTTTACATGGTTTGTATTGACTTTGATCAAAGATACCTGTTTCCACTGAGTGAATTATATTTTCAGTTGTCACTTTTTCACTCACTTTTTTTTAAAAATTCTGTCGTAAAAGGCACCAAGAGGATTTCTTACCACATGATGAGTTCAAAATTTCCCTATTTTATAAACAGAGTTTGGAAAGGTTTATCCAGGGAAATAAGAAAAAAAATCTGACTCGTAAAGAAAAAAAATCTAAAGAATGTGTGTGTATGTGTGCGTAGACTGAGGTGGGATACGATTGGCTTTACAGTTTGTAGAACGTTTAATGGTGAAGTGTAACTTCTTTTTGTATAAGCTTGCTTTGTTTCTGAGGTGTTCATGTTTATGACTATTTATTTACATGTGTATTTTATTTGTGAATGTGGAAAATGGCTGAAATAAAATAGTTATTCACTCAAAACGCTGGAGAACTGCTTTATTATCCAAGCTAAGTTTTCGGCCCAGGAACTGTAAGTCCACTGGGGACATGTGGATGATTGCAGTGTCGGTGTTCTCATCAATGAAGTGATAAGTTCACCAGTGGGGCTCCACTCTGTATTCATTTAACTTCTAAGTTACAATAAAAAGTTTGTCTGGTTTGGCTGTTGAATATATTGGAATGTCTATTGGATTTCTGCAGAGCAGACATTTATCTTCTTCTGAGGGCCCCTGTCGAGTCTGGAGAGGGAGAGAGGAGCCGGAGAACGACATCTGTGGGAGAAAAAGACACAGTTTTGCATGTGAAAAAAAACCACAGATAGCTGTCCTCTTTACTGGGACTCACATCACCCTCCGTAGTGGTGGATACCTGGTCCTACCATACACTGGTAGGATCAATAAGCTGGTTGTTATGGTGATCAAACTGCATCCGTTTTTTGTTTTTTTTTTCGTCCCCTGTGGCAGGTCAAGACTAATGTACCTTGTCACAGCATGTGATGATAAAGTGTCTTATTACCCAACAAGCAGGAATTTTAAGATTACTATGAATATCTTAAGGAATCAATCTGACTCTGTACAGTCTTTGCTGCTTTTGACCCACTTGGGTTAATGTTGTTTGATTGTGTGTGTGGTGCGATTGTGCTTCAATGGATGCCTGCGCTGTGTGTACATTTTTTTGCATGCGGATGTGTGCATGACTGTGGTCAGGCGGTCGTGTAATTGTGTTGTTCCCACCAGAATGAAGCAAATTGAATCAGTGCATTTCTGTGCGTCTGTGAATGTATTCAGCGTGTGTTTCTATGTGTGTTTATGTAGTTGGGAAACTTTTCCTCCTCTTTGTCCTAAACTCTCCATACTGGAGGGTAAAAAGGCAATTAGAAGCAGTGAAAAACAACAGCAGTATCTGCCACCAACATTCATCTCAGTCCCGCTGCTACAAAAGCCAACTGGTCAGGCCGTCCACCCCTGTTAGCTGCGAGGTGTTAAGGACAGATTTATCGATGTAAATATTTTGACTCCTTGACTTTGGAGATAACTCCTGCTTTACGAGGTAATATTTCCACACGTTCTTCTTTTACATTAGGTGAATATTGCACTTAAAACTCCACCATTTAATTATTTGCACCGGCCCAATAAATATGACTTTATAGCGTCCATAAATCAAACAAACAAAAACACACTTCACGCTGTTAATCTCACATATTCCACCATAAAGCACCATCTATAAAGAACGAGTGTTTTACACCAAATGTGCATCGCTGAATACCTTAAGTAAATGTAATAAATGTGGCAAGCGTGGTGTATAAATCTCACTTGCTGCATGTTGTTAATTTGATACATTAGGCAATAATTTGTTATAAATAATTGTTTATTAGCGGACCATCCTGTACTAACGCCTAATGATATGTACTTAGCAAGTTTTCAGGGAGGTTCCAATCAGCACACAACTTTCCAGCAGCAGGGCCATTAATTGAAAGGAGAGATACAATTATGGTCATTATTGTATAATTCAGAACTATTAAAAGAAGCGAATTAAATATTGAAATTCCTCCTTTAAAAACTTTACTGGAGCACAGTAGGATTTTTTCAGATGTCTAACATTTGATGATATCCTCTAAAAACATCACATATTAGCATGTTGACCTTCATGTAGCTGCCTGTCCAGCTTTTTTTTTTTTTTTTAAAGTATCATATTTTAACAAATGAACTCTTGCTTTCCACTCTGTGTAGGAGCCTGTTTTTGTTGTAATGAAATGGAAAACAAATGGAATCTGCCAACCATGATGTTTGCAAATGTGAACTAGTAGTCCACCTATGGCCCGCTCTCCTCTATCTATTCACTTATTTATTAATTCACTTCATTTTATTCACCCGCTCTCTTGATCAATAAGTAATTAATTTCCCTGGCTGAGGGAAAAGAGGCCCTGTAATGTCTCTAACGTTCACTCCTGCCACTGACTTTTCTTTTCTTTTCTTTTCTTTTCTTTTTTTTTTTTTGTTTGAAAACTTCAAATTTAACTTCGAAGCCGGAGAGGCAAAGAGATAAATAGATGATTCTCACCTCGTTTTCTCTGAGAGGGGAAAGAGCGTTTCTTTGGCTCTGTTCTGCCTAACTGATAGTGGACAACATCTCATGATAATATTGCAGTTGTTTTGTTGGAGTGGAGCCAAGGACAGAGGAGTGGAGGAGCAACTTTGAATTGAGTTACTGTACAGTTAATTCAGTGTTAAGGTAGACTCCATTTTTTCCGCTTTTATTCACTTTCTGTTCCTTTAATTTCTTTTTTATTTTCTGTTGTTCCACAAGTTCAGGTGCAAAGTCAGCCGAACACATCGGACTCTAAGTAAAGATGGTCATTTGACTTTATCATTTTTTATTTTAAACCATTGCTACATTGCATTGCCCTGGGGAATCATTGTTACATGTTTTATAACATTGTTATTCACTAATAAAGAGTCAAAAAAGAAGAAGAAGAAGAAGAAGAAGAAGAAGAAGATCGCATCAATTAGTGAAACATATTGAAACATATAAATAAGTTTAACTAAAGTAAAGTGAAAAAAAAAATACTTTGGGTGTCAAACAGTAAAAAAATATATAACAGGATCACCACAACAAATATCATTTTAAAAGATTAGGGCGCAACATGGTGTCTTCGTTAGTTCCAAGTTTGCACCCTCACATAGAAGCACTGTCCACTTGCAGCACTTTACACCAGTACCACATGTCTGCCAGGTATATCTACTAACAAGCAACCCGAAGAAATAAAATATATTCAGTAGTTCACTCGTGAAAGATGAAAAAATAAAGAAAGTTTAACAAATTAAACATAAAACATGACATTTATTATGCTCCATGTGTGTTCAATTGTATTTTTTTTCCACTGAAAAAGACACAACAGTGTGTTACACCATCTATCCATGATCTCTGATTCTCCTGCTGAAGACATGCATCCTATTAAAAAAAAACAGCTCACAAACATATAATTTCATATTTTTTAGAAGGATAAGTAATTTCCTAAACACTGGTGAATGTGGCTTTTCGTAAACCTCTTTTCAAACAGCAACAGATTTTAAAAGCACTTGTTGGGAGCTATTTTTATTAGTATACATTTAGTGTTTCAGTGAATATTTCCTGCAGCAGGATTCAGTATGTGTGTTGTTTGACTTAAAAAGAACTAATTGTTTGTGTTCCAGTTAAGGTAATAAAGGAGCATAAACATGCAGCGCAACAGGATGAGTCAGTTTGGTCACTACATGGAGTCCTGCGGCACAAAGGGATGCACACGCACACACACACACACACACACACACACACACACACACACACACAGTATAATGTTGGCCTTTTCTTAGAGAACAAACAAACAAAAAAAAAAAAAACAGACCACCATAATAATTGTTTGGTTTATCGCTGTGTGTGATCAGCACTTAATCTGAACAGAGAACATGCAGCACCCAGAAACATTTCTTAATTCATACAGTAACGCCACCATTCATAGCCAGAACCCCTTAGCAAAACACGCTGGCACTTCTCCCAGCAATCACCTCGGCTGCAGCTCTGGTCTCCTCCAATTCCTCCGTAATAACATGATTCATATATTTGATATGGCCTAGATAGATCATGAAGATGCATTATTTCCCATTCTTCAAGTGAAAGCATTATTATGCCATGTTGTTGTTGTTGTTAGTGCTGGTGTGTTGTTGCAGCGGTCACACTATTTTTCTTTTTCCAGGTGAACCATGGCTGTAAGATTGGCTGGGGCAACAGAAAGAGAAATCACACCGGAGAGGAAGGGAAATCGGATCAGCGAGCACAATAAAGCAGCAACTCCAAAGAAAATGACCTGCGAAGCAAAGCCACATGACCACCTCTCCGAGTGTGTGTGTGGGTGTGTGCGTGTGCATGTGTGTGTGTACATTAGCGGAATATATTTTTAGGGGAAGAAGGACTGCGATACATATAACTACAGGCTGTCATTTTGTTTGCTCACTCTCGTGGCAAAATGGAGGACATATATCGTCTCTTATTGCCTAAAAAAAGAGGAGAAAAAAGGGGGGCCCACAATGCAATTCCACTTGCCCTTGGGTGTGGCGTGGTGCTGGTCACTCAGGGAGTGTGCTGCAGGAGTCACATGGTTCAGATGGATCACATCAATTTGCTACAAAAACAATATACCCCACCTCCCCCACCCATCTCTCCCTCCTTCATATATTCTTCCTCCTTTCTCCGTTTTTCTCTTCTCCGAGCCTTCAGTCCATCATCACATATAGAAGAGAACCAAATCCACAGCTGGACTCGTCTCTTCATCCTCCACGTTCTCCCTTGGCCACTTTCTTCATTGACACTTTGTGTTTTTCTTTAACCTTTTGTATCCTTTTTTTTTTTTTGTAACTTTGCCTCTTTTTCTCTTGCTCCAGCTTCACCCTGTGTCTCTGCATAATAACATTTACATTTTAAGGAATAATAAAATCTATTAATTGATCTCTCCCTCATGTTAACAAAAGACATCATTCAGAGTTAGAGAACTGATTGATGTTAATTAAACAGAAAACATCACATTTTAATGTTATCAGTAATATTATAAGAACACTCAATAACAATTTGGTTCAATTCAAATTTCTGCTGTGTCCGTCTCCGAGTCGTTCTATCCGTCTCTGATGTACATCTTCTCCTGACCTGAAAGTCACTACTGCCACCTTGTGGTAATTTATGGAATTGCACAGGGGAATGCATGTACATGCTGTAAAACAGATTCACGTAGAGACACCGCAAATTGTGATTTTGTCTTGACTTTAATATTTTATTAGAGCTAAACATTTCATAAATGTCATAAAAAGATGCTTAATCATTGGTAAACTGTGCTTTCTGTTTGATAGTTTTGTAAAAGAATTGTGTGAAACCAGAGCAACAATTAAGTTTGTGTTAACTGTTCACAGCATGTCACAGCTAGTTTGCAGCACCTGACTCTAGATGAACCTTGCAATAAATATGGTAAAGCTCAACAATTTATACGTACAGTCAGTGAATCAATCAATCAATTAAATGTGAAACGCAGCATGGCCCCCAACACAATTTACAACTAAAGAGGATACATGGGACAAAAAATAAAGCAAGCAAATAAAATAATACAAACTGGATCTGAAACAATCACATTTTGAAATAATTAAATTAAAAAAAAAAACACTTAAAAACATCAATGTTGACTGTAAGTAAGACTAATGAAAAATTAAAATCAACCTGCAACTACACGTTGAAGCACAATAAACACCCCAACAAGAGAATAAATACAAGATTGAAGCAATGCACAAGAAATAAACAGTGTTCTAAACGTTGAAGCTGTGCTCATTGAATTTGTGGACTTATGATACAGTTGATTGAGGTTATTTATTTGAAAAATAAGGGAAGCTGTAAATTATCGGACGCTGTTGCTGCCACACAAAGAAACACACTTGGCTAAACTCCAGCAACATATAAAGGACATCACATCCAAATCCAACTAATGAAACTTAATTGTTTTATCTTAAAAATGTTGCCAGGTTTCTGCTAAACCTGTGGGAGTCTATATGTCTATGAAGATTCTCAGTCATCCAGGTCATGGTTATTCTGGTAGATTAATCGTAGCAACTGGACTTGCTTGAGTTCCTTGAAGATGTTTCACCTCTCATCCAAGAGGCTTCATCAGTTCAGATGGCCAGCTAAAAAAGAACAAAAGGGTGGGGGGGGGACCTGGGTCAGCTAGAACTCAAACCCAACAAAAGTGTACCAACTAACCTAACGAACATAAACCATAACAACTGCGATACCAGACTTCCATCCCCAAAAGGAAGCAAAAAAATAAATAAAAGCAACAGAAACCAGGTAGCAGACTGACAATGCTTCATCTGAGAGAGTTTGTTTTCCTTGAGCCTCCGACAAACAGGCCTCAACCGGAACCATCCACCAATCACTGCAGACAGGATCACCTGAGAGCACGGGAGGAGAGACGAGGGGAAAGAGGAAGACAAAACACAAGACAAGGGAAGCACACACTTAGAAACTTCTCACAATTTTAACATTTATTATCATCTTGCTTTCTACAGTGTCCTAAGACGACAAATTATGTGAATACTTCACATATCAGTTCGAAAATATGATTTTTATGCACCAGTCAGAATTCAGTGATAATTGAAGTCAAGTGTGATTTTGACAATGGCCTGTCTGCATCCAATGTAGCGATGCCTACGTGCTCCTGCTGAAGTCAGATCTGAAAGGTTTCTGAGTAATAAATCTTATGGCCCAAAGTGGCTATGGAGAAACACAATATATTCATAGACTACGTTTTCCTGCATTGAGCATTTGAAATGTTATTCTGTGGTCACAACATTCCTTCTCACAATTTGATTAAGTCACTCGTGCATTTTGTTTAGCTTTAGATAAACTCAAAGGCTTCAGTAAAGTTTGAAAAGTGGTCACTTCAAAATTCACAAGTTAAATGTAGTTTCATCAAAACAAGCCGTCCTCTAAGTTGGACACTGGTTAATAGAGTATGTGCTGCCAGCTAGTATCAGAAACACATTACAATAATATTCAATAAGTTCACTCTTACACAGTGAAGCGTCACTAAAGTCACTTCTCACATCAGTGGTCTCCTGTTGGTTCTACAACAACACTTCTTAATTTTATTTTCTTGTTCTGGAAAACATCTTTTCATAGTTTGTACTCTACCAATAATTTGTTTGTTAAAATGGCTTAAAAAGTGTGTGTTTGTATAATTTCTTCATTGAATGAGTGAACTAGTTCTGATGTCTCTGTATAGACATACATCATACGAAACAACATAGAGTCACAGTGACCAAATCAGGTTGCGCTTTATACCGATGTAACCTGAAATCCTCACCACAAAGAAAATTGGACAAAACCTCTCAAAAGTCATTTTATATCTTTTTACCTATTAATTGCAAAATAAATGGAAGTTTACAAATAATTTCCTAAAACTGATTTTCATTTTAACACAGTAACCGGTGACCTTTGGGAAGGGATTCTTAACCAAACGTTCATAGTTCTCAAAAGAGGTTGTTGAGTACAACTAAGACAGACTGTGTTTGAGCCTGTTTTGTCAGTTCATGAAAGATGTCTGAAGAGGCCTGTTGAGGTTTGTGGAACGCAAAGATAAGAGATTTCTTACATTATGGGTGAAATGAAATAAATCAAGCAAAACAAACTAAAATCTATAAAAACAAGTTGTTTTGGAATAGCCGTCACAGGTCTCCTCTTCATAGAATATAGAAGTCATTGTGTTTTGTTCTGACCTTTAACTCTGATTGTTGCTTATATAGTTGTGAATATTTCAGCATGAAGGGGAAAAAACCCCAATCCAAATGTTCTCAGCTGGTGAGGTCACTGTCGCTCCTTATTCAGGCAGCTAGAAGTTTGCCTTGTAACATGTGGTTCATGTTGTAAAACGGTATATTTTACTTGAACTTAACCAAGAAGTATTAATAGCTAAAGGTAACCAAACAGTGAGTGAAAATGAAATCTTATGTCACAAACAAACAAACAAAAAAAGAAACTAAGGGGGAAAAAAATGATGGCCTGACGTTGGACAGAAGCCTTAGCCTCCAGAGTGAAAGGCCCATGAGTTAAAGAGGAACTCCACTGATCAAAATCATCCATCCATCCATTCATCCATTACCTATACACCGCTTAATCCTCACTAGGGTCTAGGGGAGTGAAGGTAGGGGACACCCTGGACAGGTCATCAGTCTATCACAGGGCTACACTTAGAGACAGACAACCAAGCAAACTGACATTCACACCTACGGACAATTTAGAATCACCGGTTAACCTCAGCATATCTTTGGACTGTGGGAAAAGCCAGAGTACCCAGATAGAACCCACGCTGCACAGGGTGAACATGTAAACTCCACACAGAAAGATCCCAGGTGTCCTCACTGGGAAGCAAACCGGCAACCTTCTTCCTGCGAGGCGATGGGTCTAACCACCAAGCCACCTTGCAGCCCTGATCAAAATCAGTCCAGGTATATTGAGAGTTTAAATTAGCCTTTTAAACATGCACAAGCTAGAACTGGGGGCAAAAACCTTTGCCTGAACAACATGTTATTGAGTTGCATTATAGGAAAGTGTCTGAATCTCTGTTTTGGAGCTTTATTAATACAGGAGATTAAGGATTTCTCTAACTCTATCTCTACCATGTTACCATATGAATTTAATAAATTATCAAGATTAATAATATTGGTTAACAAGGTCTACTGTCTTTTTTGTGGGGTTTTTATACACATTTGGTGTCTTCTTCACCCGCACCTGGAATTTTTATGGCAGTGTATCATGAGGATAACTCAGCTGTCCTCGGGTGGCTTAAACATGCACGTTTTGTGTTAAATTTATTATCTTGTTTTGTTTTTTCAAACCATGAGTCCAACGCAAAACACACATACAAACAAAAGCAAACGAAACCTTCAGATTGGACATAAATTGGCCGACACTGTTGATTTTCCTGTAGCACATTTCTCCATTTCAGTCTCCACATGGTGTCCTTTCTTTCCTTTATTCAATCAATCCCCCACTCAGCCTTGCAGTTGGAAAAAAAATAACAAACCCTGAAATAATAGCTTAAACTGAAGTATTACTTTAATACTTCAATAGAAATAACCTGGTTCCAACATTTTGAAAGGAGCAGGCTCAGTTGCCCGAGGCTACACTGTAATGTGTGAGTGAAAGTCTATGGGCTGTCACTTCAGATTAGAGCACAGCCTGGGTGTGCCAATGACGGAGAGGCAACAGGGGTAATAGGAGGTGGAAGGAATTACAGTTCATAAAAATCACTTATGAATGGTGATAGCCAACGATGAAAGATGTCATTTTCAGCACAGGCTTGTTTTACACCAATTGGGCCTGAATTACATTATGTGTTTTTGTGTGTGTGTGTGTGTTTGTATGTGTGTATGAGTGTGGTATTTTAGATGGTTTATATTTTCTCACACACCTTTAAAGGACTGTTTGAGGGTTAAAACTTTGTTTTAGGCTTCAACATAGAATTAGGTTCAGGTCAGGGTAGGGGCAGAGGTGCATTATGTAAGTGAGTGTCACAAATGTGTGTGTTTGTGTGTGTTAGTCTGTGTCTTGCCTGACTGT